>NC_044051.1:31092944-31097944 GCF_902167405.1 Gadus morhua | reverse complement strand
GAGCCCGACCGATATAGAATTTTTAAGGCCGATACCGATACGGATATTTTGTGATTTAAAAATCCGATATGCCGATATATCGGCCGATATATATATATATATATATATATATAAAAAAAATCCAGAAACGCGCAACAAAACAAACACATTTCCCTAACATTGGTTATTTGTAGATAGGCTATCCTTTAAATCCTTTTCACTCTCAGCTAACACGTAACAACAGCAAAACTGGACATGGTAGTCATGAATTAAGTCATGCTTATCGACTTTAGAGAATTGATGGGGATGTTCTTTTAATTGTTATTCAAGCAATGTATGTCTCGTGACAGTTGCCAACTTACCATGAACACACTTGCACACATGAACAACACCGATGATCTCCGTCGATCTCCGTCATTCACTCTGCCTAACTCTGGCTGAATCAGCGGGTTTGGGCGTTAGAGCGCCCTCTGGTGGACCAACTTTTTTTTTTAATATATATTCATTTATTGGCCATTATAAATGCCGATACCGAATAGTTTGAAAAATGCCTAATATCGGCCGATAATATCGGCCTGCCGATATATCGGTCGGGCTCTCTTAAATGTAAATAACGGTAAATCTGTCTGCTCAAACAGCGATGGAAGAATTATTGTTTCAGCTGATTTGGTCGATAAAAAAGCAATAATGTGACAGATGAAAGAAATGATTATCTCCATCATCGTTGTGGTATAAACAGAGTAATGTGCTTTGGCGACAGTCAGCTCCTCGTACATTATGTTCCACTAAGCCCATTTTGGTTTATTTATGCATAAATATATACACATAGGGTATTAGAAACACAAACGCTCCACTTTCGACACGGGACCCTCAAACCCTCATCATCTGACGACATACACTGTGAAACCAGAATCACTTCCTGGTTCTTGGTCATCTCTATCACCATTTGACCGAGATGACAGTCAGGCAATAAAAAGGTGATTACAACTGGACCATATCAGTAATGATATTGCTATGGTGATATGACACATGCTGCTCACACAGACACACACAGACACACACTCTGTATTTCTCTCTATCTTTCATTCTCTTTCATTCCCCTTCCCTCTGTTCTAGTAGTAGTACTCATAGTACTATAGTACTAGTGGAGGTAGCTGTGCAGTAGTATTGGAAGGGTCACCATGTGGTATGAGTAGCAGTACATGCAGTACTCTGAGTGCTACCAGTACTAGCGGAGGTACCTGTGCAGTAGTATCTGTAGTGTCACCATGTGGTACACGTCCAGCAGTATGTCTGCTACGGTGGCCTCCGGGGTGTCCGTCAGGAAGTGGATCGGCATGGGCTTCCAGCTGCCAACCTTGATGATACCTGGAGGACACACACACACACACACACACACACAAACACACATACACACACACACACACACACACACACACACACACACACACACACACACACACACACGCACAAACACACACACACACACACACACACACACACACACGCACACACAAACACGCACACAGGCACACAGACACGAACATACACACACACAAACACACACACACACACACACACACACACACAGGTATGCACACACACACACACACACACAGGTATGCACACACGCACACGGATGAACACACACACACACACAGGTACAAACACACACATAGACACACACAAACATACAAACACACACACCCACATATTCACGACCGCACGCACACACAAGCGGACGCATGCACACAAACACACAATCACAAACACGCCCGAACACATGCACACTCACGCCCACACACACACACACACACACACACACACACACACACACACACACACACACATACACATGCATACATACGTCATTGCCACCCTCTTTGCAGTGTGTGTGTCTGTGTGTGTGAGATTGTACATCAGCAACATCATTGTAATTCTTTCTAATCAATGAATGGCCTCATCAGACGAGCCAATAATACTACTAATTAAATAGTAATGTGTTTATGAGGTCGGCTTACAGCTGCTATGTGTGGGATAGGATCACACCGGTCTAGAAATGACCGGTCAGGACAAACTTCATCTGACTAATAATCCGAGTGGACCAATTAATGATTAACCCTAACGGACAGACAGAGAGACGGCTGCAAAAAACTTGAACATCATCTTAGGGCTGCTTGATAATGGAAAGAATCATAATCACGATTATTTTGGTCAATATTGAAATGACGATGGTTCAAACGATTATTTTTGAGCTTGAAAAACACTTTGTAACTGAGAACTTAAAAAAAGTACGCAAAATGGTCAAAAAGAAAATGTTCAAATCTGAAAAAATTTACAAGTAGGTATCCATAGGCTCTGCAATTCCTATAAATCATTTAATGAAAAAAAAGATAAAATCAAAATCAAAACTCGATTATATTAGTTTTGTTATCGTTTGACGCTATAATCAAAATCAAAATCAAATTCGATTAATCGCCCAGCCCTAACTCATCTTACAGAATATGCCGCTTAGCTGGCATGCTGACACAGAGCATGAAACCAGGAATCTGTGTGTATTAGTATAAGTGTTGTCAGAAAATTTTAATTTGTTCATTTAAATGTGTTTATTTAAAGGATCCCTATAAGCTGATCAGCTTATCTTCCTGGGGTCCACAGTTGTCATACTGTATATACATAACACACTACAAAAAACTACAAAACTACAAAACTGCAATTGCAATAGTATATAATAATTTATACAAATAGACAATAATAATAATAATAATAATAATAACCGGTACATAATTTTTTTTTACTTTAACTAATAATAATATGTAAATACATTCATCTTCAAAGCCGGTCCACACTGATCATACTATTAGATAGAATATATGTATGTTTACGTTAAAGATCATAATGTAATTTAGCTTATTTATTTTTCGTTTATTTTATCACTCACACAAGAATGGCCTCGCTGAGCTCTGGATCAGGTCAGCTTTATTTCCCCCCACAACACCCAACTAGGGTGACCAGATCCCAATTCACCAGATGTAGGACAAAGACTACGTTTGCATGGGACAATGTGGGACAATGTGGGATACCAATGCATCAAGGTAGTCTAAAATAACTTAAAAAAAAATTAACATTTCTATTTTGCCCCTTTGCTTATAATATTACTATGCTTTGCCATCTGTTTGAGTCAGTAGCACATAACAGCCTGCAAATAAAAACGTAGCAAATATATCTCATTTAAATGCAACTTTCCCGTATGCATTGACTGGGAAGCCTCCCTTTGAGCATACCGTTTTTTGTGAGTTGTCTGCGTCGTTTCACGTCATAAATACCTCCTCCGTGTGAAACGGAAAAATGAATAATAATAATAATAATAATAATAACCGGTACATAATTTTTTTTTACTTTAACTAATAATAATATGTAAATACATTCATCTTCAAAGCCGGTCCACACTGATCATACTATTAGATAGAATATATGTATGTTTACGTTAAAGATCATAATGTAATTTAGCTTATTTATTTTTCGTTTATTTTATCACTCACACAAGAATGGCCTCGCTGAGCTCTGGATCAGGTCAGCTTTATTTCCCCCCACAACACCCAACTAGGGTGACCAGATCCCAATTCACCAGATGTAGGACAAAGACTACGTTTGCATGGGACAATGTGGGACAATGTGGGATACCAATGCATCAAGGTAGTCTAAAATAACTTAAAAAAAAATTAACATTTTTATTTTGCCCCTTTGCTTATAATATTACTATGCTTTGCCATCTGTTTGAGTCAGTAGCACATAACAGCCTGCAAATAAAAACGTAGCAAATATATCTCATTTAAATGCAACTTTCCCGTATACATTGACTGGGAAGCCTCCCTTTGAGCATACCGTTTTTTGTGAGTTGTCTGCGTCGTTTCACATCATAAATACCTCCTCCGTGTGAAACGGAAAAATGACTCAAGCAAACTTTACCAGACTCGCCTTGCACAGGTTTTACCCAGAGATAAATAGTTTCCCAGTCTTTATTTTTGCTGCATTTCCTCTTCTTAGCCGTACGGGTCGTGCTTTCCTCCATGTGTGCTGCATGCCGTTCTGACCTGATTTTTATTGTTCCTTGTGGGTGGGCGTGCCCTTAAAGGGGTAGTTCGGAATTTTGGACATAGGGCCTGATTCCGAAGTGAGCATTGGTATTCTATATCACTGGAGACAGTTTTCAACACATATCATTCAGTCCTTCTAGTTGCAGAGTTCGCTCGTGCTAGGCTAGCGCAAGTCAACAGGAAATGCTAGCCTGCTATTAAAAACAGTCTTACCCACTCCACAATACACCCGAGGTAAATCAATTATAACGCCAGACTATAGATTTAAATGTCTGTGTTGATAGAATAATGTTAGAAATAAAACTAACCATGCATCGCATGAATCATCGAGGGACTACTTTCTCAGCAGAAGCGGAATTCTACTATGCGCTGGTTAGGTTTGTAACCGAATCACGACAGAAGAACGTAAACAGAGAAGCGTGGGACAGAAGCGCAATTGAACGACTAGGCAACATGATGGTTCAGTGTGCTTTTAGAAATTGTAGAAATAAACGGTACAGATGGGCACCACAAAGTTTCCACCAATTTCCAGTGCGAGATCCAGAAAGGACTCAACTGTGGCTTGTTGCTGCTGGCTTTGACATCAAAACACCGGCTCGTACATGTACGGTTCGTTGGATACAACAAATTCCTCATAATCGTCTTCAAAAGCAGATGCATCGCTAACTCCTCCAAACGTGGCCATATCTTGTTAATTTAATACTCTTGTAGAATTCCTTCGTTCACTGTACTCTGCGTTTGTAGCAATGACATCGGCAGGTAACCTAGGTATCAGTCCGCCGCTGCCGTAGCCTACGTACAGGAATATAAACACTGCTGCTGAGACCCTGCAATTCCCTCAAAATGCAATGCAATGCAAGGTTGGTTTTATTTCTAACATTATTCTATAAACAGACATTTAGATGTATAGTCTGTCGTTATAAT
>NC_044051.1:30637944-30777944 GCF_902167405.1 Gadus morhua | reverse complement strand
TCTCTGTCGGTCAGTCTCCCCTTTCTCTTCTTCTGTTCCTCCGACATTGGGTTTCTCTGTCTCTTTTTAGTCGGCTGATCTATGATGAATGTAACAATCCCTTAGTTACTTGTGTTTATATCGAGCCGGTTCCGTGTTTGGGGGTCTGTGCCGCAAAGCAATTCGTTACTTCGCGAGACCCGAGACTCCCGCAAGAGTGGGCGGCGGGTCGCCGGCAGAAACATATTCATTTTCTCCGCCAAGATGTGCAAGGGGGAGTTGAAACAACGAACAATCGAACAAAAATGTATAATGGAACCATCGCAATGACTCCTAGCCTGTTATATTAAGGTAAATCAAGCCAAATTGCCTCGCAACTGGCTGTTTATATCTAGCCGGTGCCATGTTTGGGTGTGTGTCTGTGCCGTAAAGCATTTTCGAAACTACAATCTGACTACATTTTCGAGGATACTTCCGCCGCGTCACATCCGGAAGCGCTCGGTCCGAACACATCAAGTTGCATATGCGCTTTTTCACTGTAGAGGCCACATGGGAAAATGACACACCCACCAATCGACCCAGAAATGGATGCAGAACCATCAGCATGACTCTCAACCTGCATACTTAATGTAATTTTGGCTAAAAAAGTTGCATAGTGGGCCTTTAACTCCGGGGGGCACAAGATCTGGTGACCTACCCCTGGTGGAATGCCTGTGAACTTCACTTAAACAATTTAAAAAAATCTGAAATATTTGGGCACATCCCCATAAATAATCCTATGTACCATATATATTAGATATTCAGCTATCTTCGCTGCGTCTCTTGGCGTCTCCATGCTCGCTCCAACTTCCCTCCGCGAATATGGACAGAATTTGGTTCCAAGTACTTGGATGACTATTGCAAAGCACCGCACCTGTCGTGGGCCTCTTTGAGATCGTATTTCTCCGTCCAAATTCAGGCATCGGACCCGGGCATTGGTGTATATCCCCAGATAGTAACAGGCAGATGCAAATGATCCATTTCCTACCTTTAACTTGCCGCTTGTCGCCAGTCTTGTTATTGCGTGGTATTGGCATGGATAGAGGAATGTGATTTTCTTGCCATAACCAAACTTTTTTATAAGTGAACGTTTGTTTGGGTGGGCACAAAAGCTTTTAAAAATGACCTGCAACCCCGATTTTAGGTCCAGTGTCTAAAAAGGTTTTAATAACCATGAATGCTAAAAACACCACAAACACACCAAACTTGCTAGCTGCCATCTTGCCCCTGTCACCTGTCACCTGGGTTATATATTTTAGTTAATAATGATTAATAATTTATCGCTTATCTTGAGTTAGATACATGACTGATTTGTTTCAACGAGTGCTTTATTGAAGTGATAGGCAACCATCAAAATCAGTCCATTCTTATTCAGATTGGACTTTTCTGACCAAGTGTAACTGTGCTGGGACTTTGTGAGGTTCAAGGGATAAACTACGACAATAAGGGCATAGGGTTGCTAGCCTGGGTCACTGTCCCCTTGCGTGACATTAAAGGGACACTTCACCATTTGCAATAAGCTTTGTATCGTTAGAAACCCAGTCATATTTTTGAGTGGTCTTGCATCATTCCCTCACTTCCCCCTGAGACAGGAGAGATCTGTATCTACCTCGAACACTTCCTGCTTTAGATGACGCAAAATTACGAATTTTGCATCATTTTAAGCAGGAAGTGTAAGAGGGGGCTCTAAAAAACTACAAGCACTAGTTCCTCATTTTCAAACCCGCCTAGGGGGTTTGACCAACTGACGCTACAGACCTATACAGATCAGTGCCAGTGGGTGGGCGTCAGTTTGGTTTGAAATGGGCTGGGGACAGAGGCGCATTCGGAAGTGCATTTTCAGAAGTGCTGGGTACAATGAGGATGTACCCAGCACTACTCTTTTTAGTGCAGGTAATGGAAGGTTCTGATAGACGGCAGACCATGTAGCTAATTACTAAGGAATAAAATGTATACAAAATCTGTCTGGCATGTTTTATGAAGAAAACGTTTCCAAAAAGTATCGGACATATGAGCCACTATGTTCTGCTCCATGTATCCATTGTTGACAACGGGACATGACATGGCTAAACTACCAACATAAACAAGAGGAGCTAGGAAAGGAAATTAACTGTGTGTTCAAGTTCAGAAGGGGCAAATGTGTGGCAACACACAGCAATACAAAAGTCATCAAGATTGAAAAAGAAAAAAATATTTGTTGCACAGCTGAACTTGAGCTGGCTGTTCTCAATTCACAACACGCATTCCATCCAATCGACCCTACATCAGGCATTCTGACCAAATCTCATGCACCCCCCCCCCCCCGACACACACAATTATTCCAGAATTCAAGCAAAGCCAGAATGACCAAAAGTCACTTTGTGTCAACAAGAGACCGACTTCACCGACTATCAATTGCAGATTAAAACAGCTGACCACTTGAGTGCAAAAAACACAAAAGACCTCGCCACAGCACCAGCAAATCTTAAGCAATACATATTGCATCTTACCTTTTATTTATGTGGCATTGGTCTGCAGATGCATCCCGTGGTGTAGTCTGCCACATCCATTTAGTTAAACAGGTTATCGTTCTGATACTGTCCATGGTACTAGCAACCTGCTCTGGTGCTTTTTACCTATGTATTCAGGCTAAAATGACTTGATTGTCAGATGCCTCATCATTGCATCCCGGCCAAAGAGTATCGGTATTATTAGTATTGGCTACTTGACAAAACGAAAAAATAACTTCACACAGTGTGTCTTTTTCCAATGTATTTGTTATAATTCGTAGCGTTGATCAGCAGAGAAATAGTTCGCCAAAGTCGTTGACGTCGCTTAGCAACCGAATACGCTTGGGTTGATAAGTTAATGGACTGCGGAGTGATACAGATGACGTGAATCAGAGGCAAAAAATCCACTTTCCTTGACAGCGGTCAAATATGCTGGACGTGAGCATTCCACGGCAATTGAAGAGAGCTGTGTAATAAACAAAAATAATTGACAGCTGAACGTTGGGAAGCCCCATGCAAGTGAATGGAGCAGTCTACAGCATTGAGCAGAGCCGTGTAATAATCCATAATAATTCAACTCAAGTCTTTTTGGGTACGAAATTAATCTTGACGAAACCTGGTGGGGACTTGTCCCCAGCGTCCCCAGCGGAATCAACGCCTATGGACTAAGGGGTGTATTTTATAAACGGTATAGAGAGTACACCGGTTTGAATTTGCACTACGATATGAATCTTGAAGTTACCGTGTGACCGGTAGATCACACAAGCCCTAAAGAAGCAATGCACTATGATATGAATCTTGAAGTTACCGTGTGACCGGTAGATCACACAAGCCCTAAAGAAGCAATGATGTAGTACCCGAGATGCAGACGTTTATTCATAATACACAGAGAGTGCAAAAAACTACGCAGTAGTTTATTCATAATATCCAGAGGCGCACACAGCTTTTGGCCGTGTTCTATAAGATATTCTAGAACACTCTGGGAGCTCCGACGGGAGACCTGGAGCTCTCTATCCAAATTCTATGATATAATATATAGACATCTATAACGTAATATATAATATCACGGCCAAAAGCTGTGTGCGCCTCTGGATGATATAATGAGTAAACTACTGCGTCAGGTTCTACGACGTCTCTGGTCCTTCCACATCAGTCTGAAATCTGCACCTCACAGGGTCAAAGCCAACGTTTCTTTCCCCAATTCCTTCTCCACCATGGCTGTGTATCAATACACAGGTCTTATTTTACAAACCCGCAACCCCCCGTACCAGCGAATTACATTCCGCACCCGACCCGCTATAAATTGATACCGACACCCGACCCGCATCCGAAGGAAGATTTGACACATTAGATTGAACGTCAGAGAATTACTGTCTGGTGTTTGGCGTGTTGCTTTAGATTGCTGTTCAAATAAAGCAATTAATCCACTGTGGACGGTTTTAGTTTACTCCTCCACTCCTGAATAACACATCCAGCACTGGAGAAGTCTCGCTCAATCGCCAAACCCGCGACCAACCCGCGCTGTTCAGGCGTCCGACCCGACCCGCACCCGTGTCTGACACAGTAACCTACATCATTTTTCACCCGTTTCATCCAAATTTGTGCAGGTCACCCGAGATAACCGATTTAACCCCCACTACGAGTCTTTACTTGTTGGGGAACATGAGAGATGTCCGACAACCCAACGCAGTCTTTAATTCATAATATCATCCGGAGGCGCACACAGCCTTTGGTCCTGATATTATAGATTATATTAAATTATATAGATACCTATATATATATCATATTATATTATTTAGAGCTCTGGGAGTTTGCAAATGGCAACAATCACTTCTCCTCCATGTTGCAGTTCACGCTGGACTGCAGGGAGTGAACGCTGATTGGCATTGTGGGAGTTGTCGTCTTCAATTCACAAGCGCCAAAAAGTCACTGTCAGCCTTTTCTCAGTCAAGAAGGCACCAAATTAGAAATTGAGGTTACTATTCGACTACATATATGACCCACTTTCAATACAGATTCATTTCTCCATCTGTGAAATTCTACATTAACCCTGCAAAACCTGTTCACTATATATCAAGGAGGTGCAGGGACTTACTGCTGATCAGTGTTAGCTCAATAACTACAACTGTATATATCAACTACTAAACTGAGAATTCTCTTCAACGATAACAGCGGCATGCATTGTCCCTTAAACGGAAACCCTTTCTTCACACACTGCATAACACTGAGCATTCAGCAATCTCCTCCTCTCCATAGAGACCCCCAAGCAGGACTCTGAGGAAGAGGAGGAGGAGATCCTCCATGGACAGAAGGAGTTGAAGGTAGGGTGTGTGTGTGCATGTGTGTGTGTTTGTTTAATGGCCAGGGGGACTATGGGTTGATCATATACAGTATATGTGACTTTATGTGTGTGTGTGTGTTATGTGCGTCGGTGTGTGTGTGTGGGTGTTTTTGTGGGCTTGTATGTGTGCGTGCATGCGTGCGTGTGCATGTGTGTTTGCATGCGTGCGTGTGCATGCGTGTTTGCATGCGTGCGGGTGCATGCGTGTTTGCATGCGTGCGTGTGTGCATGCGTGTATATGTGTGTGCGTGCGAACGCGTGTCTGCATACGTGCATGTGTGCGTGCGTGCGTGTGTGTGTGTGTGCGTGCATGCTTGCATGCGTGCGTGTGTGTAGGAGCACCAGGAGCTGAAGGAGGCCCACCAGAAGCAGTTGGGTCGTCTCAGAGAAGACATCCAGGACAAGCAGAGCATGTTGGACCAGCTGACTGAGTACGCACACACACCAGGCTGCTGTCAGGGACTCAAACCAGGCAGCGGCCCGGTCATCATATTCCACAATGATTGAACAAACCCATCCATTACATGGTGTTCCATCGATAATGCTCATAAAAGAGGAAAAGCAACCAGGCAGGATGGCTTAGTGGTTTGGGTTTAGGTTGTTCGATTCGCCCAGCTGTAAGGTTCATAGTTCGATCGCCTGGGTAAATAAGGGTAAACGATCCCTTCCTGCCTATTAATCCACGCCAAGTCACACGATAAATACGGTATATTAATAAGTACACAATTATCAAAGTCTTAAACTAGCGGGTCTATATGTGAATCGTAGTGCTTCCAAGTCCCAGACGGGTCTAGTAATTAGTCTCCGCTACGCTGCAGTTTGGCGCACCCTAGTGGCGAGGTGGGGAATGCGGAATCAAATGCAGATAAATCCCTGAGAAGGTACAAGCAGGCTATGTACGGGAAGATAGATGGAAACATACAAACTCCATTCCTAACAGGGTTTAAACGAACACTCACCACAGGAATAAAGTATTTCGCATATGGAGAAGTAGTCAATAAAACTCTTTCTCTCTCTTCTCTCTCTCCTCTCCTCTCTCTCTCTCTCTCTCTCTCTCTCTCTCTCTCTCTCTCCCCCTCTCTCTCCCTCTCTCTCTCTCTCTCTCTCTCTCTCTCTCTCTCTCTCTCTCTCTCTCTCTCTCTCTCTCTCTCTCTCTCTCTCTCTCTCTCTCTCTCTCTCTCTTCTCTCTCTCTCTCTCTCTCTCTCTCTCTCTCTCTCTCTCTCTCTCTCTCTCTCTCTCTCTCTCTCTCTCTCTCTCTCTCTCTCTCTCTCTCTGTCTCAGTCTGAACCAGGGTCTGCTGGTGGAACAGAAGCGCATGCTGTCAGACTTTGACAAGCTGAAGGCCGAGATGCAGGAGAAGGACTCCAAGCTCCACAAACTCATGTAGGGTTTTATCCATATTATCAATAATATTATTGTTATTATACATTATTATCATCACTATTTGTGTAAATTAATCTCTCTCCTTCTCTCCCTCTCTCCCTCTCTCTCTCTCTCTCTCTCTCTCTCTCTCTCTCTCTCTCTCTCTCTCTCTCTCTCTCTCTCTCTCTCTCTGTCTCTGTCTCTGTCTCTGTCTCTGTCTCTCTCTCTCTGTCTCTGTCTCTCTTACTCTCTCTCTGTGTCTCTCTGCCTCTCTCTCTCTCTCTCTCTCTCTCTCTCTCTCTCTCTCTCTCTCTCTCTCTCTCTCTGTCTCTCTTACTCACTCTCTGTGTCTCTCTGCCTCTCTCTCTCTCGTCCTGCAGGCAGCTGAATGACGAGAGGGACCAGGCCAGGGATGAGTTGAGGGGTCTTGAGGAGACTGCGGTGAGGACCTACATACACACCTGTTCATGCAGTCGCAATTAAAACAAACGATGGCGTGCTGCATTCGCTTTGTTCACTCAGAGTTTCTGCTAATACTCTTGTAGGAATAGAAAACCTCTTGCAGGAATACCAGCTGAAATAAATAATAATGCTGTAAGTTCTGGCAATTAAAAATAGTACTTATTTGTTGTATACAGGGAATTAGTTAACCAGCAATTGTAAGTGCTTGGCACTTGGTTCTATGAATATCTTTCTTCGGGCAAACATACTTATTTTAAGTCGCTTTGGATAAAAGCGTCTGCTTAATGTAAATGTAAATAGTTTCACACAACGCCCTAAACTTTGGCGAGTCGAGTTCGTAAACCGAGGAGAATCCCGGATCTAAATTCAAGAGTTTCAACCTTACAATACTACTGTTAATACTAAATCCAATAAAAATCTGACAAATCATGATAAAGGAAGTGTTGTTCTGAAATCAAGATGGCCGCTGTGTGACTAAAGCAGAACCCCCTCCCCCCCAAACCCCCGCAGGCCAAAGAGCTGCAGACTCTGCATAACCTGCGCCGGCTGTTTGTGAAGGACCTGACGGCACGCGTGAAGAAGGTACGACTCTGTTTGAAAAGTTGTCCTCATCTCCATCCAACTCACAGATTCAGGGTCAGGAAGCTCCTTCAAGGGGTTTGGTGAACATGTCATTATCACACTATCATTAGGTCATCTAGATATCTGCTCTATACTTGAATAGTTTTTTACTCGTCACTTTATTTATTGT
Organism: Gadus morhua; assembly: GCF_902167405.1. Taxonomy (NCBI): domain Eukaryota; kingdom Metazoa; phylum Chordata; class Actinopteri; order Gadiformes; family Gadidae; genus Gadus; species Gadus morhua. The sequence continues at coordinate 30,770,520 of NC_044051.1, read as the reverse complement.
TATTTTTTCTAGGATTATTTATTTGACGAGTATCAGATTATTTATAAACTCCTGCTCAATAAAGGGTAATGTTGAGGTTGTTTCCTGCCTTGTCCAGAGTGCAGAGCTGGAGTGCGAGGAGGGGCTTGGGAGCGTGGCCCAGAAGCAGCGCATCTGCTTCCTGGAGAAGAACCTGGAGCACCTCACCAAAGTCCACAAGCAGGTGGGATCCGGTCGGACGACCTCTCTGTTACCGTAGGGAAGAGGATCGGGGAAAATAAACTTCAGACCACCGTGTTTCTCCCATCTCCCTCCCTCATCCCCGCCCCTTCTCCCACTCACTCCCTCCTTCACCTTCTCCCTCTCATTCCCTCCCTCCCCTTCTCCCTCCCTTCCCTCTCTCTCTCCTTTATCCCTCCCTCCTTCCCTCACCTTCTCCCTCTCCCTCCCTCCCCCCTTCTCTCTCTACCTCACTTTCTCCCCTCTCCCACCCTCCCCCTAGTTGGTGAGTGATAATGGGGACCTGCGCTGCGAGCTGCCCAAGCTGGAGATGCGTCTGCGGGCCACGGCGGAACGTGTCAAGGCCCTGGAGGGGGCGCTGAAGGAGGCTAAGGGAAGCGCGTCACGAGACCGCCGCCACTACCAGCTGGAGGTTGGCCGCATCAAGGAGGCCGTCCGGGCCAAGAGGATGGTCCGCCGGGGGCCCTCAGCTCAGATCGGTAACACGTCGCCCCCTGGTGGTTGTTTTAGGTCATGCCCTGATGGTTTAGAATGGAAGAGATAATTGTGTGTTTGGTGTGTTGAGAAACAACCGCAACAACTGGTCTGGACATCAACGCTGTGTTTGGTAAATAATGGCAGGAAAGTAGGACCTTTTTGTCTCTTTTTCTGAAACAATTATGTTATGGTCAATAGTATTCCATAATTTCTACATATATATTTTTTGTTGATCTGTTAGTTGATGATGGAATCTCTAACAAACGAAGCTGTACTATTTTTATATCCTCATTATATTCCAAAGTATCTCAGCGAGATTGAACCCTTTAATTTTATTATTTTATATTAAGCCGAGCATAGCTTCTGAGTTGTCTTTACATCAAAGTCGAGGCCTCTAAGGCAATCTGGATATTACAAGAAACACTTTTTTCATGAATGTGAAAACCGTTTGAGCCTATCCGATTTCAGTCATATAAACCCAATTTAAAAGTGCCTGTGTTACTCCAGTTCGCTAACGAAGAAAAAATGTAAAAATTATTAATTCAGAAGATTGTGTTCCCAGAATTTGTATAACATTGCCTGTGTATGTATGTGTGTGTTTGCATGTGTGAGTGCGTTTACGTGTGTGTGTTTGTATTTGTGTTGGTGTGTGTGTGTGTGTGTGTGTGTGTGCTTTTACATGTGTGTGTATGCGTGTGTGTGCTTTTACATGTGTGTGTATGTGTGTGTGTGTATGTGTGTGCAATCCACAGCCAAGCCAATCCGTCCAGGCCAGCACCCTCTGTCCTCTCCCACCTTCCACGCGTTGAGGGACGGTCTCTACAACAACAACCACTACCAGACCAGCATCTAGCCCCTCCCCCCTGGTGAGGACCGCCCACCACGAGGCCTGTCTGTCACAGTCAGAGCTGCTACTGCTTTAACTGGAGAAGTTACATCTCTTCTCATTAAAGAGCATGTAACCTGTGGCACGAAGCTTAAACAAAACTATTTTCTTCACATTTTATAATTTTTTAAACAGTTACTTGCCAACAGTTGGGCAAGTAACTAACGAACAACAGTTTGGCAAGTAACTGCCAACTTGCCAACAACTTGCCAACAACCGAAAACAAAACATCTGAAAAAGTTCAGTTAGGCTAAATAAAAGTTTGCCTAAAATGTTTTCAGGCTAACTGTTCCCTTAGGGAATATGGCAATAAGACATAAAACCATCAGCTTACATGATAGCTTTTCAGTTTAGTAGGAGTGATGGTACCAGAAAATACCAACGTTATGTTGGTGTTACTATTATGTATTAATTAAAGCCGCTCTAGGTATATTCGAGAGTGGCTATAGGGCAGCGGTCAGAAACCTTTTCAACATGCAGTGCCAGTTTCACATTTTCTCGTTAATGAGGGTGCCACACACACACACACACACACGCATCCAGAGGAATGGATATACACAACGCACACACACAAACACACACACACACAGGTGGGAACGCACACACACACACACACACACACACACACACACACACACACACACACACACACACACACACACACACACACACACACACACACACACACACACACACACACACACACACACACACACAAACACACAAAGAATAACCTCTAGGGTAGGGGTCAGCAACTTTTTCAACATGCAGTGCCAGTTTGACACTTTTCTCGTTAATGAGTGTGCCTTAAGCAACAATATATAAAATATTAGGCTGAATTAAGACACAGCGACCAAAAACATTTCCAATAGACCTGGAATTGTACTATTTCCATATAGTCCACAATCATGCATCAACATTTTAAATGTTTTTTTGGTTGTTATATTTGCAAGATGGGCTTACAAATGACGTTGCATATGTTCCATCTTAAAACACCATTTTCAGAAACTCATTCAAAAACATATTTGCACTGTGAGAAATGTAAAAAACGACAATATATGAGAATGTTGGAACCATCCACATCAATATCATTAAGACATGTACAGCTTTGCAATACCATGAAGGCGATGCATACAGGCCACTTACAACAATATTTTAAACAGTTTCTTCTCTATTACTCACAACATAGGTTAAAAAGTATTAAGTGATCCCATTCCAGAACACTGCTTTCTGTAACTATTTTAAACATATTTGCACTTGGAGGAAATGCCCAAAACAGTATAAAGTGCAAAAAAAATCGGTAGTTATGATTATGCTACTGCATAGTGCTTGGATTTTTTAGAATAATAATAAAATAAATATAATAAATGTGTTTTTTTTTTGTTTGCCAATGATTATGCTGCCCTGTGCCAGTGTTGGCACGCGTGCCTAGGGTTGTCGACCCCTGCTGTAGTGAGAGAGAAAAGAGTGGAAGAGAGCAAGGTTTCAAACTAGACCAATAGAACGCCTTACCGCTCTGCTCCCTCCCTCTGTAAGCTAATGAGAAGTGCTGCATTTCAAACAACTGTGATTGACAGGCAACATGGATTCCTCTAACCAATCAGGGACGGGATGGATTGATCACAATGAGCAATGATAGCCCTTTAATGTAAACTACTGCACCTTTAACTATTGGGAAACCAATCAGAAATAAAGATCTGTATTGACCGAGAAGGCTGGAACACAGACACAACTCAACAGGAAATAGCGGCTGATTGGGTGAATATTTGTATTTGTCTTCCTTTTCACAGAAGCATGTCTGATGCACACTTCCTGTTTGGAACACGCAGCCTCAACCCTCCTACGTTTAGTCCAATAGGAGACCATCTCCCAGTGACCCCACCCACAACACATGAACCCCCCTCCTTGATTCGGAAACAATTCAGCGATGTAACCTAAAACCACTTTTTATTGGAAAACAAAGTCAAACAAAACAATATAATCACGTGCCTTATTTATGAACCCTTCAGTAACAAACTATTCATGTGTACAATCTCATTTTCGTTTTTTCCCCTAATTTTGGTAATTGTATTTATTCAAATTGTTCTTGATCATACACTGAATGTGATATGCTATTGTAATTTTTATCAAGCATAGTAATAATTGTAATTAGTTGAGTAGTACATTCACTTTATCATTTCATTGTATGTTACTTACTATTTCCATTGCGGTATTCGATAAAGGCATACATTATAAGGCAATTTACATTGAGTGTAATGAATAGCAGTATTTTATGTTGTAATAGATTAAGGCACCAGGAATTTCTCGGAGATTTAGCTGCATTTTAGAACCAACCGACCTAGTTCCATTTTGTTTTGAAGGATTTCTGTTCAAAGACCAACCATGCCTCACATCATCTCTCCTGCTCCAGGGCACTCTTGTAATCAGAGCTCCTGTATTTCAAATATCTCGCTCCAGCTCCCCCTCTAACAGCGACACACTACTCAAAGGGATACGCCGATGAATCTGTTTGTTGCCGTCGGCCTCTCTTACCCAGGTTCAGATGAGTTGTTTGATGCCAGAATCATCCTTGGGTGTACAGAAGGGGAGAATGCTGGGTGAGCATTGGCTTTCTGTTAGCATCTTCCATTGGCTTGCAGAGCTGCAGCAGCCTAGCTTGTTTATGTGAGGGGAATACACTTTGAATTACTTTCCAAAGATTTCAGAATAGTCGCATATTAATAATTAATGCCAGTAATAAACAAGATTGTGGTAAATCTACAAAGCCACAGAGTATTTTGTAGTACTGCTGGATAATTTGTGTTTGTACAAACTTCAATCTTGCTGTGTTTTCACTGGACCATATTTTGAATAAGCGACTATTCAGAACACTTTGGAAATCTTTGGAAAGTAATAGTGAAGCTTATTCACCCCATGTGACCGGGAGCTTGGCTACAGTAGCTCTGCAAGTCAATTGAAGCGGCTAACGGAACACAAATGCTAAACCACCAAACTGCCATTCTGGACACATAATGATGAATATGTAGTTAAACCAATCTACTAATTCTCGGTAAAACAGGCAAACACAAATTTACAGATATATCTGTGTATCCCTTTAATCAAGAACTGGGGCACTGACCAGCAAATCAGATGTTTCCTTGTCCCAAGGGGCGGAGCTAGAGTGAGCTTGTTTTAATAACAGAACTATTCAGTGCTAAAACATCACTTGAAACTCTGCAATCATTTGTCTGGTTATTTTTTTATTTTATCCCCATCATGAGAAAATGTCAAACTTTGTGTATGCATCATTTAATGGCAAAGAGAGACCAGCATGAAACAGCAATATGTTGCAATGTAATGCATCTTAATACAAATGTATATATGCCTTGGTTAAAGTTATTTAATGATTAGAAGGTTTGCAGTTGAATATTTGATTTTTGCATCAGAATTGATCACTTTACTCTTAACCCTGTTGCTAGAAAAACTACCCCCATGCTCCCAACATGACCACTAGCACTAGTCTCTTGTATTTGTGTGAACATCAGCCCATGGGTTATGTTTGGTCTGAAGCTGATAAGTGCAACTGGACATTAATAAATGCATATGATAGCACGGCTAGCTTGTTTCAGGCGTGCTCAGGGAAATGCCAATGCAAATGTGAAATGGATGCCATTTGAACGTATATATATATGATGATCATCGATGGAGACCACGCCAGGTCTATGGGTCCTTGCTTTCTTTTATTTTTGCAATGACATCAATAAATCAATAAATTTCAGTGTATATTCAATCTTAACGGCTAAAGCTAATAAAGATGTATTTATTTAACTTAAATAGGTGTTGTTTGCCAAGTTATTCATTTTTCAACTACATTGACGGGAAGCATATTTGTATTTGCTATATATAGTATTTTATAAAAGTTGATCGTTGTGATTTTACTCCACATAAATTCCTCAATGTTGTACTGCTGTGAACACACTTAGACACACAGACATGTTTGTGATATAGTCTTTAATCCCTATATATATAGTGTCCCTCTCACATTGCACATCATCATGATCGGTTCGACACGACAGACAGACAGGGAGTTTTGGTCAGGTCACGATTAAATTAATACAAAAAACAGGAGAAACAATAGAAAAAGTTCCTTCACACAATCACATATAAAGTCTGATACATATGTCATACAACAACGTAACAAGAAAGTTAAACCGCTGTATCTTCTGTACAAATAGTATTTTTTCCCACGTGTTCACATATTTCACATACTTTAGGATATACCGTACATTTGGCCAAAGAACAAAGTTTAACCGAAGTATTCACGGTTTTCAGAGTTTTGTAGGTCGCTCTTTTCCTTAGTTAAAATGTCAAACACTTTTTTAATCCATACAATTTTTTTCTGCTTTGAGTATTACTTTGAATAGTTTCCACTTTTAGGGATGGGTTTCATCATAATCATATCAATATTTTATCAATAGACATGTTCCTATTTCACTAAACAGACAAGAATTATTTTTCAAAGTGACTCAGAATATTTTCCAAGCGATGCGATGTGTTGCTCCCCAAATCCGAAATTGGTATGATTTGGAGTAAGTGTTAAATATATCGGAAGTAAAGGAAACCTTTCATGGTTAATTGCGTGCTAGTTGAAGTAGTGTTCAGAGGTAGTACACTCAATTCCTCCTGGATGACTCCCCGGTCACCAGGTCGTTAGCTCCTCCTTCGCTTCAACACAGTGTCAAAGAATCACAAATACTGAACAAATGTATCCCGTCCCGGTGTAGATGTTTTAACAAACCGAGCCTCCGGGGTTTCCATTCATGAATCAAACGTTGGTAAACAATAACAACCAATGGTCTGCGTGTTTATACCGCAGAGGGCGAGAACGTAACCCGAACATGATTCCGCCCCCCTGGTTAACATCGACGACGTTAAGGCTGGCTCTTTCATCGGAGGAAACCGCCGACCCACTTCCAGAATTTGCGCCGATCTTTTCTACGTTTGACCAAACGGAACGACGTCAAAACTCGGATCCCCAAAAAAAAGTCTGGGGACGTGAGTCTGGAACACAGAAGTACACCCAGATGTGCACGGCTTAACTTAACATGCATTCCCACCCCCCCCAAAACCCCCCCTCCCCGGCCCGCACACATACAAGGGGAACCCACCGTACTGAAAGAAAAAGATGGCCGCCGGGCGTCCCCCCCGGTCTCCGTTTTCCCTCTCTCTCTTCACACCCAGGAGTCAGGGGAGCCAGTGTACTTGTTGGTGCCCTGGGAGGGCCTGCGCGTGGTGGAGTAGAAGTCCACGTAGTTGGTGGCGTGGGCCTTGGGCCGCAGGGCCTGGCCCGGGTAGCCGTCGGGCGACGGGGGTGTGAGCACCGCCGGCTCGTCCTCGTACGACTCGTCCCCGTAGCCCTGCACCGGGGACGACAGGTACATCCGGTAGCTGTTGTAGTTCTTACGGTCTGGCTCGTCGTAGAAGGGCTCCGAGTGCTGTTGGAAGGGGGGGGAGAGGGGTAGAGGGAGAGGGAACAGGGGAGAGGGGAGAGGGGGAGATGGGAGAGGGGGAGAGGGAGAGGGGAGAGGAGAGGGGGAGCGTTGCAAGGTTTGCAACATTTTCAAAAGAGGATTGATATTTTGCAGGTGCTAACGGTAAAATAAAAATGGAATGTATTTATACAGCGCTTTCCTAACTAGTGGCCTGCAAAGCGCTTAACAATATTGCCTAGCATTCACGTTAGGCTGGAGTTAGGGTGAGGTGTCTTGCTCAGGGACACCCAGACACTCAGCTAGGAGGAGCCGGGGATCGAACCAGCAACCTTCCGGTCACCAGCCCTACCTCCTGAGATACATGCCGGCTGTGTGCAACATTAATACATGCATATGATAGCATGGCTAGCTTTTTTCAAACACCATTAACAGGAAAAGGAAGCAGATGCACACATCGATAGACGAGCCAGAACAGATAGGACTATGTACAATGTCGCAAGAAGTGCATTTTGTATGGAACCGTGTCTGGCGGGAAGACAGCGTTTTTAGTGTATGAAACGTGAAGAGGACGCTGGTTGTTCTGGTGGATATGGACTAGATAAGTTTGGATTCAGTCCATGGGTAACGTTTGGTTTTAAAAGTATAATGACCATAGATGGAGACCACGCCAGGTCTATGGCTCCTTACTATCTGTTTTCAATATGACATCAATAAATAACTCTATTTGAGTTCAATAAAAACGGATAAAGCTAAAGCTAATAAAGATGTATTTATTCAACTTAAACAGGCCTAGTTTCGGATTCGGATTCGGAGAGGAAGCTGGTTTCGAAGCCGTTTCTTCGGGTGGATGGGGACCCGATTATTCTGGGTTATAATACGTTTCTGAGCATGTTTCTACATGGTTCTAACAGGTAAAGGATCTCACCTGAGACCTGCGCAGGTCCTCCCCTGACTGGGAGGAATACGTCCCGATGAAATACGGATGGTTCTTCTCAGAACCTGAAGGGTAAACACAACAAAACAACATTAGGCACGCACAAATACACAACTGGGGATATGAACACATTTGGGGCTGGCCCCCCAATATTAGAATGACGGTAATATCTTTGGATAGTTATGGACATTTTACTAACACTTCAGTGCCACTTTGACACATGACCGATCTGGAGCAGTTTGGCAAAGGACCAAAGGAATGGGGGGGGGGGGGGTGGTCACAACATTAAGAACTGTTATATTTATTGAAGTACAGCTAGGTCAATGAGGTTGGGGGCAGCCCAGCCTAGTCTTAACAGCGGGTTGGTCATTGAATGAGCGTGAATGGAAGCAGTCAATCACTGGTCTTTCCCTCTGTGTTGAGCCGTGGTCCATGGTGGTGGTGTGCTGTGTTGTGATCAGGGCTAGGTCTGTTGTTGGGTTATTATCATTTTTTTTTATTAACCTTTATGCATTCAGGGAAGGCGCCATTTAGAGCAGGCTCTTTTTAAATGACGCCCTGATTACAACATACAAATAAAAACAGAAATACAAATGTTCAAAAGATTACAATAAGCAGTCGGTCCAACAACCAGAACAGCATTTCAGTACAGTAATAAATAATACAATTGGACAATTAGGGAAAGCTATTTAAAACAGGAGCAATTCTTATTTGATGCGAGTTCAATCATTACCTTGAACGTCTCAACTGAGACCAATCATTAAAGTGGGGTACTCTCTCACTAAAGGTTTCACACTGGAGCGCTGCCCTAACCCAGTCACGCTCAACTCTTGATAAATACACATCCCACATGTGTGAATATTTGATTAGTTCATTAAAAAAAACGATATAAACCAACAAAATATATGCCTTCAAAGTGTATTTCAGACAAGGAGAAATATACACTAAGACGGCAAATATTCCCTTGGTTTATGTCTTTATTTATGAACTACTGAAATATTCAATGATCCTAACGATAATCTGAACCAGGAAATGATGTACCTGAGCCAGCCGTTCACATATCCCATTATTTATGATAAATAATTGAACATGAGTTAAACACAGATTTGATGTCCCATCAGAATGCCCAGAAAGCAGCCTACAACCTGTCTTTAGCGTCAGGACGTGTTCAGAACAAGGCGGCTCACCGTTGTACGGGTATTTGTGTAAACTGTTGTCGCCGTAGTAGGAGTCCAGTTGCATAGACGACTGCATCCTCTGGTTGTTGGAGCTGTGTCTCCTGATGCCCAGCATGGCGGGAGAGGACGTGGCACTCCCCCCTAGCCCCACACAGATGCAATGATTATAGACCGAATATAGGAAGGGAAAAACCTTTATATATAGACCTGTCAGAGCAATACATCCAACTCCAGCTCCAACAAATTAATAATAGTGTTAATGTATTATCAATAATACAATAATAAATACCTCACAAATTCTATAGATACATCTCAACACCTCTACGACTATTCCATTTCTCAGAGACATGTATTTGTGGGGTACAGTTGGGCTAGGTGGGTGGGTGCAGGGTTTAGGGTGTTCAGCTGCCTCTATGTTCGATCCAAGATATTTCTACCTCGCTATAGGTGAACTTGAGCAAGACGCCTCATTTGCTAAAGCTGTATCAATATCAACTAACAAAAAGTAAGAGAATACTATTACTAACTAAATAATGTCGAGACCAGTGGTTCTCAAACGTTTTCTACTAGTGTCCTACAGACACCTACCGCTCTCTCCTCCCTGCCTCCGTTTGCTTCGTGTCACCTGACATCAACACTAAACAACAGCAGCAAATGGGCTTCCGGTGGATCTCACCTGATTGGACGACGGGGGGCATGTGCAGGGGGCTGGTGGGCAGGGCGGGCTGGGAGCGGTAGCGCTCTCGCTCCAGCGTGGACACGGGCGTGACGAAGTGGGTGTAGTTCCAGCCGTCCTGTGGAGACACAACGTTTGGCCGTCAGGTCTTATTATGCATCTTTGCCAACATCCCAACATCCCGCATACTTAGACCTACCACCCAATGCTGGCGTGAGACCGTACGTAAATTGTTAAAATAGACCCAATATTCTCCATCACTCTGTCCAACTGATTCCTCAGGGTCTGTTAAAATGTAAAAATTTAAGTTCACATCATTAAAATGCTTTTTTTCATTCTGGGTGAGAGCTGATCTCCATGGGAACGCCCCTTCAGTTAAGGTTCAAACAGACGGAGGTCAGTTGTTTCGTAGATATGCTTTAATTGTCAGGTGAGTGGGTCACCCTGTCAGCCATGAAGAGGTTAAGATATAATACAATGCAATATCAGGTGGTCCACCTGGACGGGGAGTCGTCCAATGAAAAGTCATCAAGAAGAGGGGTTTTGGTTGGGTTCACCTTTACTTGTAGTCTAGCTACAGAATGTTTAGCGTTTCATTTCTTTATTTGAGTAACTATTTGATGCGGTTTAATTTAATTTGAGTATCAGGCTCTACAAGCAAGTCGGCGTCAACTATTGCCTTTTAAAAGAATAGGAACGAACAGAACTGAATGCAAATGTACTGGAAGCGACTTCACTACAGTGCCCTCTACAGGACTATGATACTCATTCATTCACACCGTGGAGGTGACTCCTCTTGAGTCCTCTCACCTGTTTGTAGAGACTCCTCAGCTCGCGGTACTGCCACAGCGTGTTCAGCACCTGGGACGCCGCCTTCACCACCTTCATGGAGTACCTGGGGGAGGGGGAGGAGGAGACACGCCCAGCAGGGTCAACGAGAGAGGACAACTGCATACAAAAGTGAGTCTTCCTATCATCTGTCAGATCATAACCACGATGGCACAATCAAAAATGTATTGACTCTCTGAACCCCGAATCTCATGCAAACTGAAAGTTTCCCCCTGCCCCCATCCCCCACCCTATCCCCAACGCCTAGTTCTCCACCTAAAGCGGACTGCGTGCGGTGCATGAGGTGGTACCGGCCTACCCCTTCCCCCACCCCCAACACTAGCAGCGAGTGCTCCACCCGAATCAGTTGGCCAGAGTGGCCTAGCCCTTCCCTCACCCCCCAAACCCTTCCCTAAATGCTCCACCCAAAGCAGACTGGTAGGGGTGCATGAGTGGTGTGGTGCGTGTGGTGCCGGCCCACCCCTTGCCGCGGCCCTTCCCGATGTTGACCAGCTTCTGGATGCCGCCGCTGTGCGCCAGGGCGCGGGCGTTCTCCACGTTGCGGCTGGTGACCTCGTGCAGCGTGCAGCACACCGACGCCACCGTGTCGTCCGACAGCGGCGCCGCCCCGCCGGTAGAAGAGGAGCCGGGCAGCCGGCTCACCAGGTCCTGCATCGCGTACTTCCCTGCACGCACACACACACACACACACACACACACCCCAGGCATGCATGCACAGACACAGCGTGCGCAATACAAATACACACAGAGTACGCAGAAAACACACACACACACACACACCGCATGCAACACACACACACACGCACAAACACACCACACATACCATATAGTGCATACAACACACACAAACACACGCAGCACATTCAACACACATACAACCAGACACACCAACGCACGCACACACACAGCGCACACAAACAGGTTAATTGAGCAGTGGTTGTGGATCTGTCCATGGCCGTGTGCTCTGTGTGCTGTGTGCTGTATGTGTGTGTGTGTGTGTGTGTGCGCGTGTATATGTGTTCTGTGTGCTGTGTGTGTGTGTGTATGTGTGCTGTGTGCTTTGTGTGTGTATGTGTGTGTGTGTGTGTATGTGTTCTGTGTGTATTGTGTGTGTGGGTGTGTGTGTGTGTATTGTGTGTGTGTACGTGTATGTGTTCTGTGTGTGTGTGCTGTGTATGTGTGCTGCGTGCTTTGTGTGCTTTGTGTGCTTTGTGTGTGTGTGTGTGTGTGTGTGTGTGTGTGTGTGTGTGGGTACCTATGAGCTCCTTGTTCCTGCTGTCCAGGGCCATGTTCCTGAGGGCGGTGGCCACAGAGCAGACCACCCGGTCAGCGTCCATCCTCAGCAGCTCCACCAGGATGGGCAGGCCCTTCTCCTTACGCACCCCCGCTCGGATGTAGGAGGAGAACTGCACGCGCACACATAAACACACACACACACACACACACACACACACACACACACACACACACACACACAGAGAACCACAACACACACAGGTGAGAAAGAGAACACACACAGGACAGAAAGAGAACACACACACACACACACACACACACACACACACACACACACACACACACACACACACACACACACACACACACACACACACACACACACACACACAAACAAGAATACACACAGAACAGAAAGAGAACACACACAGAACAGAAAGAGAACACACACAGAACAGATAGAGAACAAACACATACACACAAACAAGAACACACATGGAACAGAACAAGAAAACACACAGAACACAACGAGAACACACTCACACAAACACAAAAAAAAGAACACGGACAGAAAAAAAAGAGAACACACACACACACACACACACACACACACACACACACACACACACACACACACACACACACACACACACACACACACACACACACACACACACACACACACACACAGAACACAAAATAGCACACGTACATACACATACAGACACAATCCATTTTTATTTCAACACTAAACTCATTTCCTTTCTTAAATAATGCATTCCGGGGAATCGCTTTAATAATCGTCTCCACAAAATCACAACTACAGAAAACTGTAACACCGCGAGGGAGGGATCTCATCATCACGTTGTCTATGAAAGTGCTGGAATTATTTGCTAGTACATTGTGTTGTTGGGGTAGCGAACAACTGCCCTGCTCAACAGCGTATCGACTGAGGTTCCCTAAATTTAAAACACACCGCACTCTTATACTATCGTATATGATGCTTTATGCTAGGTTTTCTAATAATCATGATACTGGTGGACCATGTAAAATAGCACAAAGAAACACAGTCACTGTCAATTGACAACAAACCACCTACAGCCCAGTTATCATTCAACCATTTGCTCCTATTTTACTGAAGGGCTTATCGCTGCCCACTGGGATTACTGGGATAACTGCCTGCACTGAACTGGTTGATCAAATCAATGGAGACCATGTTGAGATCTGCCAGAGCCTCAATTTTGTCGTGTTTCTAATGTTCGTCTTAAACGATCTCTGTGCAAGTTTCACTCCAACCCCCCCTAGTGAGTTGTAGATAATCACACTTCTTTTCACAGTTTTGCGATACGGTAATAGCTGCATTGATTGTGAGTAAAGGGGGGGATAATAATAAGGATGTTTTTCAGAACCCTGCTGCGTTCTGCTCTCGCTTTACAAACATCCCCTCTGCACTGTACCTTTGACCATCCGTTACATTACTCATCTGATACTCTTCACACAATCCCAACCCCCCCCCCCCCCCCCCCCCCCTGTGTGTGGGTGACCTGCATTGCATGCAATTCTTATGTTTGTCACAGTTTGTTTGCGCTGCTCTCATACGATATGATCGCTGTTATCGCGATCGCAAAGCACTTTGTCACTCTGTTTGTTGAAAAGTGTTGTCGACATTGAAAACGGTTGGTATTGCTGGCATTGCGAGTGAAACAATATCAAAGCCGGTTCCCACTATTGTATCACATGTCCCATTGGAACAGAAGTTTTTAATCTCTCCCACCTCTCCTGTTACAGTTCACCCCAGAGTTTATCCCAGGTACCATCTAAACTATGGGCCATGCATAAAAATCATGCAGGATTTGTAACCTCTTCACCATCTCTTAAAGTTACATTAAAGTCAGATGCTACTTTGACTTGTACTCGACAATATCGTTTGTCCCCCGAAGCATTAGATAGAATTCAGCCGGTAATAACTTCTGCTCTCAAAAAGATTTGAGAGCAGTCCACAATTGCGTTGTTCCTATCACACCCATAGTACCAGACACACATACAATACTGTCATCAATCCCTTCAGATTCCACACATTACACAGTAATTGATCTGTGCTAAACTTTTTTCTCCATTCCAATACCATCTGACAGCCCTACCCATGGTTTTTATCCTAGTGATATGATCATGTTAAAGTCACTTAACCCAAATGTTCTCCTCCCCAGATGGCAAGGACCAATCCAGGTGTTACTGACCACGAGGACTGCAGTCAAACTCCAAGGAAAACCAGAATGGATCCATGCAAGCCGATGCCGCCCAGCACCTCCAGAAGAGGAAAGCACCAACGCCTCGAATGGACCACCTCTACCGTGATCTGCATAATACTCCTGATGAGCCCAGCAGACCAATGCAACGCAACCACCAGCAACAACGACCGACTCCCGACCATAGCGGAACCCAGCTAACCACATCATCACACAACCAGTTTGGAAGCCTACTTGCTGCAGCTCAAACCCACTTCAACACCACCAAGATGGGCCCCTTACTCCAATGAAGAGTTACCAAATTGAAAATGAGTGACCTAACATGCTAGGCATAAATTTTACTAATGTACATATTGATCATTTACTTTTACTAATTTCTTTGAATTTGCAAATTTTACAAATGTACATATTGATTACTTTATTAATGATTGATTTTTACTAATTTCTTTGAATTTTGTTCCTATTATTCTGTGTTTTAACTTGTTTCACCATCATTTGTAATCCTGTGACATAATATACCACCTGTAATAAGTGTTGATCTTATGATCAAAAAGGGAGGAACTGTCGTGGAAATATCAATCATAACTATAAATATACAATCACATACAAATTATATTAATCTTGTTTATATAATTATTACATTAGAAGAAACTGTATACATTCTCCCTGTAACTTAAAACAAATCCCTTCCTTTCTTAAACTGAGAGAGGTTAAGTTAATTCGTATTTCAAGTTCCCACTGGAGCCAGTAAGTCTGGTTTTGTGACCAGGCCAATCGACTGACTTCTTTGTTGTGTAAACTATTTACAGCCACCATGTCTTGCAAACCTGCAGACATGTCCAATAACCACCCATTGTATTGCAAATTGACTTGGCCTTAGGTCACTCCCACTCCCTACCCACAATGGAAACGTTCCCTATAAGAATGTTGTTGTTTCATCGAATGTGTTCTTGGTAAACTTTGCTGCCAGTACTTTTCCCATGATCATGCCTTAAGATTAAATCAAATATTTCGCTGTCCGACGTGTCCGTGAGAGAACTTTCTCTTCATCAAGTGTTTAAATTTTTTTGAGGATTATGATGAAGAGGCGGATGATCATGATGAGGAGGAGGAGGGGGATGACCATGATCATGATCATAATGAGGAGGAAATGAGGTGGATGGTGATGATGAAGAGGACGACGAGGTCCTTACCTTCCAGTTCCCTGCGGACAGGTTCTGCAGGGAGCCGGCGGCGCCCTCCAGGGTGGCGGGGTTGGAGCTCTCGGCCAGCAGGTTGAGGTAGGGCCGGACCACCGTGGGGTGCCACAGGAGCTCTGCCCCCCGCAGGGTCTGGGACACGCCCACACCGTCCCACTGGGGAAGGGGGGGGGCACAATGCATAGACACACACACACGCCGAGGAATGGACGCGCACACACGCAGGGGAATCGAAAGACACGCACATGCGTATGCACACACGCACACGCACACACACATCCAGAGGAATGTATATACACGAAGCCACACACACACAGGGGGGGAATGGACACACGCACACACACACACAAGACACACACAAACACACACAGGTGGGAACGGACACACACACACACACACACACACACCCACACACAAACACACAAAGATTAACCTCTAGGGCAGGGGTCAGCAACTTTTTTAACATGCAGTGCCAATTTGACATTTTCTCGTTAATGAGTGTGCCTTAAGCAACAATATATAAAAAATTAGGCTGAATTAAGACACAGCGACCAAAAACATTTTCCGTAGACCTGGAATTGCACTATTTCCATATAGTCCACAATCATGCATCAACATTTTAATTTTTTTTTTGGTTGTTATATTTGCAACATGGGCATACAAATTATAATTACATATGTACCATCTTAAAACACCATTTTCAGAAACTCATTCAAAAACATATTTGCACTGTGAGAAATGAGACGAGAATATATGAGAATGTTGGAACCATCCACATCAATATCTTTAAGACACGTACAGCTTTGCAAAACCATGTGAAGGCGATGCATACAGACCACTTGCAACGATATTTTAAATATTTTCTTCTCTATTACTCACAACATAAGTTTAAAAACTATTAATTGATCCCATTTCAAAACAATGCTTTCTGTAACTAATTTAAACCTATTTGAACTAGGGGGAAATGCCCAAAAGAGAATAAAGTACAAAAAAAAAGTCGGTGGTAATTATTATGCTGCCGCTGCCGCATTGTGCTGTGAATTTTTATAATATCTATATTTTTTTTTAAGCGTGCCAATTATTATGCTGCCCCGTGCCAGTGGTGGCAAGCGTGCCTAGGGTTGCCGACCCCAGCTCTAGGGAATTGCAGGGTTAGACAACGTAATGAGAAAACAAAACAATGGCTGCCCTTTTGCAGTGTAGAAATCCCCATTTCATCAATACACATACATCAGTATCAAGACGACATGTTTATAACGTGCGTCAGAGAGTATTCTAACAGCATAACAACGCACTGCAATGCATCGCTGCAGACAATACCCTGCAGTTCTGGCGGGCCGACACCAGAGGGGGATGTTGCGCACCGGCGCTCCCCTACCTTGTCGTCGGTCCAGCCGCTCCTTCTCTTGCTGCCGCTGCCGCTGCGCCTCCTCTTGCCCAGGCAGAGGTAATCCAACTCCCGGGCCGGGGAGGAGAACCCCAGCAGGGCGTCCAGCTCCGGGTTGCCTAGGAGACGGGACGAGGGCATCTCCACCTCGAGCCGGTACGAGAGGTTGCGCAGCGTGCACACGCTGTTCTCTACGATCTATGCAGACGCACACACACACGCAGAGGAATGGATACACATGAACGTGCACGCACAAATAACGGGACAGGCACACACGCACATCAAAACACACGCACAAAGGTGTGCCAAAACACACAAACAAAAACACAGGAATGGACACACAGGCACGCACAAATAATGTGAACACGTACACACGCGCGCCCGCGCGCATGCCCACAGACGTGTGCCCCCTCCCACACACACATACACACACACACACAAAGACACACACACACGCACACCAGACAGGTGGACGGTGTACGGAGGATGCCTGGCAGACACTAATTGGTCCGTCCTCGTCCATCCTGCTGATCTCTTCACGGTGGATGAAGGTAAGTAAACAGCTGCTGAGCGCGGCGGCCTCTGACGAAGCGATACCTGACAGGTTCCCTGCTAGCCGTTACAGATGCAGCGCCTGGCTGCATCTACACAGTGTACTGCACCTACTGTGTTTTCCTGTATGCATACTGCCCCTGGATCACAGGTGCAACTGCCACTACCTAGACTGGGTAGCCCCGCCCATTCTCCCAGCGATTTGAGTTCGCCCTGGAGAATGGTCTGGAGAAGAGCAATACATTTCTTTCTGCTTCCGATACATTTTTGCGGGAGCCAATCACCAAGCTGGCTTTTCCCCCTGGCAAATCTGATATCATTGGTGTCCCCTGCTGCACCCACCACTCCACCATTGTTAATTATCGTTGTTTTCAACAGAGAAATCTGTGGAGATACACTGACAGAACAGTGTTCTGCTTTAGCAGTGTGAGAAAAACATGAAACACGTTAGCTCACGGATGGCTATTAGCCAAAATATAGCAAGCACAGTGTTTCCCCCAGTAAATGTCTTAGTCAAGGTGGTCAAGGAGCGGGGGGGGGGTCTCCCTGGTTAAATTCAATTAAAAAAGCTTGATGTCACGACCATTGTTGTGAACACCGATGCATTATTGATCTTTATTTTTACACCTGATGGAAGTATGTTTTCTTTCCCTACGAGAGTTTTCTACTTTGTTAATGCATAATAATTAAAAAAAAAATATATATATATATTTTTTTTTGATAATTTTTTTTATTTATTTTATATACATTGGTAGTCAAGGCGGGGCCCTATTGTTGATAAGGCGGCCGCCTTAACAACACAGTGCTGGGGGAAACACTGAAGCATATATAGTCCAAGGTACACAGAGTGACTTAATATTAGAAAGTAGCATACATATATGATGGTGTAGAAAAGAAGCAACAGCAAAATGAAACACAGGCTGTAGGATGGCTGCAGATCGCAGACTCAAAACAGTTTCTGCGCCAACACGCACGCCAAAGAAAACGTGTTAAGTTGTTTTTGTGTTCTTCTGTTATAATGTTATGTCATTGTATGAGGCTATTTCAGCTGAATTCCAGCCCTAGTGGAATCACTGGTCGCACTAAACCCTTTCCGATGGCTTTGTGGACGCGCACGTGCACATCATCGCTGTGCACGCATGCTTCAACACTGTTTTGCGTGTACATCAGCACACTCGACCTCACGCAGCTCGGCCCCACTGAAGGAAGAGAATCTGTGAATCATTGTAATTGTTTCTACGAAGGCGGTTTACATTTAGCCTAATACATATTTATTTTTATGACGTTTCACTGATGATCTTGTATCTAAGTGCTGCAGGCATGTGGATGGAAGATTGTGGATGGATGATTGTGGATCTCCACATGATGTCGCCTGCTTTAAAGGGACAACGGCTAAGATTCAGACGTTCCTCCTCATTACTGCTCCCTTTGGCCAGTCACTGAACCGGAGGGTTGGGGGTTGGGGGTTGAGCCCAGGGGCCGCTGCTGATCTCCTGGGGGCCCTTAGCCACGAAACCCAAGTGATCCTCCTCCCAGATGAGTGAGGAATAGATATTTGCCACTGCAGCTCCAGATGTCATAGTTTATGCTATTTATGTTCTTCCCCCCTTAGGAAAACGATCCCTCAAGGTTATGAAGACGATAAGGAATTCTGGATGTACTCCTGCTGTATGGGCATCAACTGTGAGGGGAGGGTAAGATACAGTGTCGTGCTTCTCTGCTCACATTGATTCAAAGACAGGAAATTATGGGAAAGACGAGGAGGAGAAGGAGAGGAAGGGAGAGGAGAGAATGGAGAAGAAGACCGAAGAGTTGAAAACCAAGAATGAGAGGAGAGCGAAAAGGAGAGGTGAGGAGAGGATGGAAGAGAAGAGAAAACTAGGAGAGAGGAAAGGAGAGGAGAGAAGAGGAAAGAACAGGAGAGGGGAGGAGGGAGGTTGAGACTAGGAGATAGGATAGGAGAGGAGAGGTGAGGAGAGGATGGAAAAGAAGATAAGACAAGGTGAGAGGAGGGGAGAGAACCGGAGAGTAGGTGAGTGGAGGAGAGAGATGAGGAGAGAAGAGGAGATAACAGGAGAGATGAGGAAAGAAGTGAAGACTAGTAGAGAGGAGAGGAGAGAACATGTGAGGAGAGAACAGGAGACGGAGGGGAGAGAACAGGAGAGGAGAGAACAGGAGAGGTGAGGATGGAGGTTGAGGGGAGAGAACTGGAGAGAAAAGGAGGGAGATGGAGGGGAGAGAAGACTAGAAGAGAGGAGGGGAGAGAACAGGAGAGGGGAGGAGGGTGGTGGAGGGGAGATATGACTAGGGTAGGTGGAGGGGAGAGAGTGGTTACCTTGCTGTCGTAGTCTGCAGTGTTGACGCAGGACTTGAGGACGTAGAGCAGGGAGTCCACCAGTCCCTCGCAGCACCTCAGCTGGCTCCGGGCCTCCTCCCCTGCAGAGCTCAGGTTCCTGAGACGCACACAGACACCCACATGATACACACACAAACACACATGATACACACACAAACCCACATACATGATACATACACAAATAAACATATTACACACACACACACACACACACACACATAATACATACACAAACAAACACACACAACACACACATAGTACATACACAAACACACACATAATAAATAAATACAAAAAAACCAACACACACATGATAAATACCCAAACACACACATAATGCATACATAAACACACACATGATACACACACAAACACACGTAATACATACACAAACAAACACATAATGCATACACAAACAAACAAGCATATTACACAGACAAACACACATAATACATACACAAACAAACACACATGATACACACACAAACACACATAATGCATACACAAACACATTCACATGACACATACACAAACACACACTCATGATAAATAGACAAAGCACACAATACATACACAAACGAACACACATGATAAATACACAAACACACACACATAATACATTCACAAACAAAGCAACACAGAACGCGGTCAAACAAGGCTTAATATTGATCAAGTGTTTTCAGGGACTACATTTGTCATCTTTGGTCACACACATACGCACCCCCGCACATACGCTTATTGTGGACTCAATTAAATCCCAGACGCTGGACACACATGCTTACAAACCCAGGGATATATGGATTAGGGGTTTCTCAGGCACACACACATTTTATCCACACACACGCATTTTATCCACACACACGCATTTTATCCACACACACACACACACACACACACGCATTTTATCCACACACACACACACACACACACACACACACACACACACACACACACACACACACACACACACACACACACACACACACACACACACACACACACACACACACACACACACACACACACACACACACACACAGCAATGTATACATTGGCCCACAGGGCGGCCTGAAACCTGCCCGGTTACAGTTAAGGCTGGTCTCTGAGCCAATACCAGTCTTCAGCACAAAACTGCTCAGGCAGTCAAGGAAAGAATGCACAATTTCACTAGAGCTGGCAGCATGATGCTACAGACGAGCAGAATGGATAATGAGTCTGCACTCATTATCATATCAGATACTCATATGTACAAATATAGATGAATGTACTTATATGTGTATACCCATATATAAAAACACACACACACACACAAATACACCCACACACAGACAAACATATATATATATATATATATATATATATATATACACACACTCATCAATAATTGTATGTATTTGTTCGTTTGTAGGCTCTATTGGTGGAAACTACCTAGCAAGGGCATTTTGGATGCACTTTTGTTGTGTTGGATGTAACAAAGATACAGCTATGGAAGCTGCTTTCACTCGTTTGAAATAAGATGTATGTCAGTACATCTCACCAACAATTTCATATTTCAGGACGCATGTAAACCACGAGAGTGGATGAGTTCAACCAAAATCATTGTTGATTTACATCTCGACGCTCACCATGTCAACACTTAACCTGGGGTCTCGGCAAACAGATAAAGCCTTTAACACCGAAACATAATATTAAATGCTCTAAATGTCTATTTCTTTAAAGAAAGTACATAAATTGATAGCTTAGCTATCCATGGATAGCTTATAACACTAGCTAATAGCTTGTCTAATCATTCTGATGCAAACACAACTGTAGATTTGGAGACACACGCTACACCACTAAATGGAAGTGTACTGTTGGTACTTTTGATATTTA
The DNA here is from genome assembly GCF_902167405.1 of Gadus morhua. Taxonomy (NCBI): domain Eukaryota; kingdom Metazoa; phylum Chordata; class Actinopteri; order Gadiformes; family Gadidae; genus Gadus; species Gadus morhua. The sequence continues at coordinate 30,748,982 of NC_044051.1, read as the reverse complement.
TACATTTTTTATATTAGTTTTAGATTTACTTATATTTGTATACAAGTTTAACTTATATTTTATATTTATGATAATATTATATTCATGACGTTAAATTGACCATCTAAAAACCTCATTGTCCAGAGAGCAGACAGGAGAAAGGAGGGGAGAGATGAGGAGAGGAGAGGAGAGGAGAGGAGAGGAGAGGAGAGGAGAGGAGAGGAGAGGAGAGGAGAGGAGAGGAGAGGAGGTAACAGGAGAGATGAGGAGAGAGGACTAGGAGAGAGGAGTGGAGAGATGAGGAGAGGAGAGGAGAGAACAGGAGAGGCGGGGAGGGATGTTGGCAATATACTCCTTCACCGTCGCCAGTAGACGAATACCTCTTCCTGTCTTCTATCAGGTGGCTCCGGCTTGAAGTCATGAACTTGAAAACCGGGTCAGAAAAACTTAGAAAGCAGCATGGGGGCTTAGTGAAAGCACCTTGTCACCTTTAACCGTCTGACAAAAGATCTTGTGAATCAACAGACGTGAACGGGAGAGAGGTGAGGAGGGAAGTGAAGACTAGGAGAGAGGAGGGGAGAGTTGAGGTGAGTGGAGAGAGAACAGTGGAGGTGAGGAGAGAATGGAGGAGGAGAGACAACTAGGAGAGAGGAGTGGAGAGATGAGGAGAGACGACTAGGAGAGAGGAGTGGAAGGTTGAGGAGAGACGACTAGGAGAGAGGATTGGAGAGATGAGGAGAGACGACTAGGAGAGAGGAGTGGACAGATGAGGAGAGACGACTAGGAAAGAGGAGTGGAGAGATGAGGAGAGACTACTAGGAGAGAGGAGTGGAGAGATGAGTGTATTTTTCTCTATATTATTATTTAATAAAATATGTCACACTTCTGCCTGCTCATTTGTATTTTTTTAAATATCGTGCTTTTGCCTGTTCATTTGTATTTTTCTGAATAAATACTACACTTGATTGCGAAAAGATCTCGCGAAGGAGATCTTGCGAGATCGTGTTTGCGCATGGACCCCCGGTGTGCCTAGCGGTTTGGGGGGGGGGCTCACCTGAGGCAGCCGGTGGAGTTGCGGAGCAGCAGGGAGGCGTGGAGCTTGTGGGAGGAGTGGTCACGCTGCGGAACGGCGCCGCTGCTCCAGCCGGAGTGGGGGATGACCACGGTGTTGGTGAGCATGCTCAGTGCGTCACGCACGATGGTCATCTTGACTGCGTCGCACGACGACAGGTTCCACAGCACGCCTGTGGGAGGGGGAGGGGCAAGGGGAGTGGGGGGGAGGGAGAGAGAGAGAGAGAGAGAGAGAGAGAGAGAGAGAGAGAGAGAGAGAGAGAGAAGGAGAGAGCGAGAGAAAGAGAGAGAGAGGGAGAGAGACAGAGAGAGAGAGAGAGAGACAGAGAGACAGAGAGAGAGAGAGAGAGAGAGAAGGAGAGAGCGAGAGAAAGAGAGACAGAGAGAGACAGAGAGAGAGAGAGAGACAGAGAGACAGAGAGAGAGAGAGAGAGAGAGAGAGAAGGAGAGAGCGAGAGAAAGAGAGAGAGAGGGAGAGAGAGAGAGACAGAGAGAGAGAGACAGAGAGCGAGAGAAAAAGAGAGAGAAAGAGAGATAAAGGAAGAGAGAGAAAAAGAAAGTAAGAGAAAAATAGTGAAAAAGTAAGAAAGGAGATAGAGAGAGAGCAGGATGGAGCGAGAGATGGAAAGAAAGAAAGGAGAGATAGATAGATGGAGAAAAAGATAGATGGAGAGAGAGAGAGTGAGAGAGAGAGAGATGGGAGAGAGAGAGAGATGGAGAGAGAGAACAGAAAGTAAGTCACACGCATACAAAAGGGGGGGGGGAAATAAGGGATTATAAGAATGAGAGATACAAACATATCCCTACACTTTTGAACTCTTTGAACCGATTTATTCTCGTCCTATTAAGGCCGACTGGGCCGTGTGCCCAACACACATTTCCCTGGAGAGCACAATGGTGGATGACGTCCCAGTTAACTAGGGTCCTGAGTTGGGAAGGGTTAAAAAATCGATTTAACCGATTATGGATCGATTTCATCTAAATTTTGAAATATCGATTCATAGGGCAGATTTTTTTTATTTTTTACCATTAATATTTTTTTTTCACTTTAATAAAAAATGCCTTAATGCAATTCACAGTGATTGAATGTTTTAGTTCAAGTACACTTTCACTTGCAATTACAAAATTGCACTTTTGAGACATTTTCATTATTTAAGATCAGATTGAATCTAATTGAATCGTGATAAATCGATTCAGAACCTTATGAATCGAAATCGAATCGATTTAGGAAATCGGCCACGATACCCAGCCCTAGTCATGAGACAAGCATACACGCTAAACAAGACTACACCCAAACTACATCAACCTATCTGTCCAACTCAAGGTGACCAGAAAGGATCTGGCTCAGGACTGAGGTGAGTTTCGCTCTAACCACCGAACTTTTTGAGGAACGCCACAGAAGGAATGCTTGTGAACGCCACGCAGCCCCATTGTTTACATGGCTACTAGAGTCACGGAGAAAGGAAGAAGAGTCCCTGGGGGGGGGTGTAAAACAGGGTGTAAATCAAACGCGAATCATGGCGACTGTCGGCCGTGTGCTACATGGTGGGGAAGTATTTCCAGACACAGTATTTCCCCCCCCCCACAGCATGAGCATCTGTGTTGAGGGATGATGGGTGCGTCGGTGCGTTTCGCATGCCACCTCTCTCACACACCTCCCCCGCTATAAAGCCCCGCCATGTGGAGACATACGGACACACGATGGACCGGTGGAGAGACAGACAGACAGACACAGGACGCACACATGGACAGATACAGAGACAGACAGACAGACACACCAGGGGGGGACGCTTGGGCCGGTAAAGAGACAGACAGACAGACACGGGACGCACACATGGACAGATACAGAGACAGGGTTTCCCACAGCACTTTACAGCCTTCTTTGGCTGTTCTTGTTTCAGATGTTATTTTGAGTGCCAGACAGCAGCCCCCCAACCCCCCCCCCCCCCCCCCCCCCCCATCAGTCTGACGGCAAACCCCACACCCGTAGCTAACACATTTTCTGTGGGAAACCCTGAGAGACAGACAGACATACAGACAGACACACCAGGGATGCAAGAGTCGACAGAAACAGAGACCGACAGAAAGACAGACAGACAGACGCAGATGGACAGACGCACGGACACGCCAGAACGGAGCCGTTTACTTGAGCACCTCTGGAAGGCTTCCCTCACACACACACACACACACACACACACACACACACACACACACACACACACACACAAACCAACAGGTCATAATAAGCCAACAAGACAGAGACACACACACACACAGCTGGTCGTCGGGTCATAAGCCAACCGTACGGCTACAAATCATATTAACCACCAAGACACACACACACACAAAACACAGCACACAGATCAGCCGACCAATCAGGGCCGCCCGGTGTGACAGCAAGTGTGAGGGCGGGGGATGGGGCCTACCAGTGACCAGCTCGCGGACGTCGTTGTCGGTGGTCTTGCGGAGGAGCCGCAGCAGGGCGGGCACGCCGCCGCAGTTGCGCAGGGTGACCTTGTTGTCGTCGGTGGCCTTGCCGTACACCAGGTTCCTGAGGGCCCCGCAGGCGCTCTTCTGCACCTCGCACACCTTGTGGTCCAGCAGGTCCAGGAGCAGCTGGATCCCGCCCAGGTGACGCACCTGATTTAGATTAGATTAGATAAACACTGACAGAACCACCTGGTCGACCATCACAGCAGAGAACTGGTCCCAGAACAGTATAAATACTGAGAGGTTCAACTGGTGAACAAAACATCAAAACATACGGCTAGCTTGAATGTGTGTTCAGAAAAACTCATCTTGTGAACATATTAGTATACTAACTACATGCACTCAGCTTTCTAGAATATTTGTACAAAAAGGCTTGCCTAGAAAACATTGTAGCCTACTGGCTACAACAGACAGCATTGCAGAACACGAGGACAGAAATCTCACCTGGCGAACGTACAAACGTACTTTCTAAACACACTGCTTACTAGAATATGTGTACAGAAAGTAGTCGTTCAAGTTGACTCGAGGCATCGACTCAGCCAGACATTCAGTGTTTACCTCAGTGGAAGCTAATAATAATTATAATAATAATTCATTATTTTTATATAGCGCTTTTCAATGACCCAAAGATGCTTAGTCTTTGACCAGCTAATGGATTCACCTATAGTCTATTTGCATCAACCATACTCTGCCCGTGCACCAAACCGCCGTGGGTGGGCTAAAACGTACCAGAGTTCAACCACGTGTGACGCACAGCGATCCTTAGACACGCACGTGTGAGGGCCGACCACCTCTCTTGGACACCCACAATGCTAATTCCATGAGTATCACAGTGCTATTTACAGACAGGTAGACAGACATTATATGAATCTCAAGCTGCCTCTTTTTAACTTTGATTGATTCATTTCGGGTGGTATTTTTATATATTTTATATTTTATCGTTGCAGATCACGATGATGCATTCGGTTCGACGTTCCACAGTACCCCTTGTCTGATTTGAAATCTCAGCGGCTCATCGAGAGCAATTTATTTCTGATTAGTGTCATTTCCACATTTGACAATTTTCCGAACATACTTCCCCGAGTTCCAACGTTCAATTATACGAACAAACGAATAATAACAAGCAAGCGTTGATAACTCTCCCACCTGCGCATAACGTGACGTGTGTCAGACGCAACAACCCACACAGTCAGTTATTTTTTATATAGATTGTAACATTTGAGAAACATTCGTTTGAGGGACATGTCAACACATGAAGGCCTATTATAATGATATCACATAATGAATGATAAAGACTCCAGCAGTTGAGATATCCATGCATGGGGATGTGTGCACGACACAACAACACACACACTTATTGTTTTACCTTTAAAGTTCAAGCCTATCAATCAATTTGATTGATTCATTTGGAACGTTTAAAAGATATTTCATACATTTGGTTTGTATTTAGGGTTAGACGACAGACGAAACGCAAACAATATCCGCGATTGATGAAGTTACGTTCAAAATCAATTGGAGAGATATTGATTTGAGAGACATCATATGGCTATATAAAACATATAGACAGGACACAGTTACATTTCACATTGGTTCTGCCATGAATGATGTCCTTGGCTTCGGGCAAAGCGCTTTTATCTGGCAACGCCGGGTTGGGATAGCGTCTCTGTCGCCTTCATGGGCTTTTCATCTTGCCTCTCTTTTATCTCTCACGGATGGGACTCTGCGTCCTTTCACCTGCGAGAGGATTTACAAATGCCTGAGGTGTATCCACACTATGTTGTGTTCATTTTTCAAATGAACGTTGCAGTAGAAACCAGAACCTGTACCTAAATGTTTTACGACTCAAAGAAGAAACCGCATATTTGATTCAGGGGTCGGCTTAGCTCAAGAGGTAGAGCGGGTTGACTTGAAACTGAAGGATGCTAGTTCGATCCCCGGCTGCTCCAGGCGAGAGTGTAGAGGTGTGCCTGGGTAAGAAGCTTAACCCTGACTGCTCCAGACGCCTTGCGTGGTTGACACTGCTGTTGGTGTTGTAGGAGAGCGAGAGAAATGTGGATAAAATAATCTGACAAATGCCCTGAAAGAAAATGTTATAGCAGTATCAGCCCTCAGTAATCTGGGTAATATCGTATTGTGAGGTCCCTGACGATTCACGCCCAGACTTAAATAACCTTTAGTATAACGAATATTATGTATGATTTCAGTCTAGAGAGCAGCCAATCAGGGCTGCTCTCTTTGGCCCTGGCCACTCATAGGAGGAGTGGTATGGGCCATTGAGGCCCACCCCTCTGTGCATGTGCCTATGTAGCCTTGACTTTACTTAACATTCTTACTCGTATTTTATTCTATCCTCAGTTTTTATTATTATTTACTATATTGAGGCGCAGTACGGAAGTCTGAATCTGAAATATAGGAAACTCCGTCTCTACAAACGGCAAAGAGTGATAGTAACACAAACTTCCCTGCAATAGGAGCGTACCTTGGCTCTATCAGTGTGAGAGCGGGCGGTTATTCACTCCATTGGAGGCAGTGCAAAGAGCAGTCCAAGCAGTACATTTGGCAGGACATTTATTTTAAGACCCATGCGAGACAGATGGCCGTTCTAGCCGTCTGAACGACGACAGAAGGGGGGTTGGCAGGCATCACGTTAAATAAAGGTACCATTCCAAAACTTTGGAATGCCTTCCACTCTTTAGCACACGTACACAAACGTGGGATCTTCTTCTCGCCAGTGATCCCACTGTTCATGGTGGAATCGCTGTTCCTGATTTAACACAGGAACCACTGTGGGGTGGATGGGGAGCATTTTGGCCGCTAGTAAATATAAAAAGATGATTTCAACTCTCACGCAAGTTTCAGCATCACCCTTTTAGGACTTTTGTCTATATTTCTTGTTAACACGCATGTATTCTTAAAATTGAGACATTTTACTGGAAAACAAGGTTAAAAGCATTTTCGCGGCTTTATCCGCTGTCAAATTAACCCCACTGTCACTTCAAGGCCGCAGTTGCTGGTTTCTCCAGCTGGGGTCGCAAAGATGTGGGTTTACTATAAGACTGCAAATGTCATCTATAGCAGACTAGATTATTACTTATTTGAAGAAATTGCCCTTTCAGGTACTTATTCCAAGTGACATTCATCTCACAGAAAGTTGACCTTTCCAGACTATAGGGCCAACTACATGTTTATATAAAAACATGTTAACCTATATATTTGATACTTTGATATTAGACAACCGCCTTGTGGCCTAGCATAATTAAACGCATAAAACCCTCACATCACACACTTATTTGAAGGCTACTTATTCAGCAACGTAACACATTATTACTGTTATAAAAAGCCTAGGTACTTATTGGTAAGCCAAAGTAAATCACACATAAGCCAATTATTTTATTTTATATGGACTAGAAAATGGCATAGTCAATTAAAAAAGCACTAGTGTTCAGTCATTTTACTACAGGATTGAAGAAACTATTACATTTAGAATGCAATAAAAAAAAAAGCAACGTTTAGAAAGATACTGGGTAAGAGATCTCTAGCAAAGTCACTAGATCTTACCCAAGAGGACACACTTGATTAGACTGAATTTGCAACACTTATTACTACTGGCAACCGTGATGTCACTCAGTGATTGATCCAATACATATATATATTTTTCCCTTTACCAACGAAAACATAGTTTACAACCGTGGCAGTTGTACGCTGTTTAGTTAGCATTATCACCAGATGTCAAGCATGTTGTAGAGTACAGCAACAGGCCATCTGTGTGTTCAACCTTTCACCGCACACCGCGAAAGGTGTGAAGGGCAATAACGAGTGGAACGAGCCTCACGAACCAACTCAACCGACCCCCCCCAGCCCCCCCGATACAGAGGAGAGCTACCAAAGAATTCAGCTTACTGCTTCACACCTAAAAATATATCTTCCTACTATGATAGCAGGCCTGTCACACCAGTTACTCAAGTTACTCATGTGTGCATGTGCCAAGCAGCCTGCAGCTCACAAACACACAGCACGCGCAAACGCATACATACACCTTAAGCATGCAAATACACACTCCGCACATGGGCACAAACATACATGGAAACGCACACACACACACACACACGCGCACGCACAAGCACACACAGCACGTCAAGACAAAGGCAGCGACACGCTCGCCGAGCCAAGACTTTATGTTTTCAAACATAACGGCTCCGCAATCTACACACGCAGGTAAGAAGTAAGAACACAGACGCACGTGCACACACTGCAGCGACACTCGCCCAGGTAAGACATTATGTTATTAAACATAATGGCTCCGCCATCAACACACGCGTCGCGCAGGTAAGAACACAAGCACATTCCGCAGCGACACTCGCCAGTAAACATAACGGCTCCGCCATCGACACTCGCACAGGTTAGAACACACTCACGCGCACACTCCGCATGACACTCGCCCAGGTAAGACGTCATGTTTTTAAACAACATCTAAACATATTTATTTAAATGAATATGTATTAAATTATTTCATAGCTTTCCCCTTGGTTGCGCTGCTTCCACTCGTGTATGTTCAAGTTCGAGCTTTTATCCAATCATATTTCAGCCATCATGTGTTGCCAGGGTCAAAGAAATCTGCCTTGACGCCTTCAGAATCGATAGTGCTAGCGTCTGTATCTTAAGGTAAGTGGCAATGACTCTGTAGCTTTAACCAATCAGATTTCGAGTTGGCAACGCCTAGGCCATCTAGCAGGCGTCCAGTGACGTCGGCATTTTCACAACCTTTGATTGGATGGTCAGAGAGGTACTAGTCAGAGCCAGCAAAGCATCGATAGCTACCGGCACAAACTAAAATAAAGCGAATAATGAATAAATGAATAACGCGATTCCCTGTAGCGAATTAAAACTTAGTCCAGAAACACGACTCGACAGACTCGACTTTCAGCATTAGCCTCCATGGCGATAGAAAGGGACTGATTGTTGGAACTGAAACGCACCGATCAACTGTACAGCAGTGTAATCAAACTCTTCTTGAGGAAAGGAAGGAGTACGGACTTTGCGTACAAACTGAAGACTAACTCTACCACTAACCCACAGCTTTACTTTGTAAATATTCTTTCAGCCACCAAAAAGCCATATGACACCAACCTGCTTCCTATTGCTTTAATCTATATCTTTGAGTATGAGGGTATATTGTTTCTACTTGCCAATAAAAACGATTAAAAGCTACAACTTTGTTATGAGGGGTATAATGTGTCAGGGTGTATTATAGCATACATATGCAAATAACGATATGCAATGGGATGTGATCCCCCATATCCAGCTGGAATTCGAAACACTAGGATATTTCTAGTAAGGAAGTGGAGGGTGTTTTATCCCGGTGGTAACGACCCACTCCAACTATGTAGTACCATCATTATTGTGTATGAGCGTTATTATAGGTGATATCGAACATGAAAGGCCCCGCACACCGTGGCGTTATACATCAAGTGTCCGGGAAGCATAATAATAATCTAAACCGATGCCCAGATGGAGCTCCCCGTGTCCACACACATCGCCGACAGTGTCCCTTCATCGTTATGACGAGGATATACTAAAAGGCAGGGCTTTACTGTATTCTCGGGATTTTCTCAATTGTCGTTTTCTTATCACAAAGTTGCTCAGTTGCGCAGAAGGCCTTTAATGGCCGTCAACGTGCGGTATCACTCATGAGCAACGTTATATAAAACAAACTGAGGAGACTCGAAGACAAACCACAGATTTCCTTTCGGTGGAGGCTGATGAAAACAATTCAGATACGATGTGAAAGTATGACCATCAAATCAAGATGGATGCCCTGGACACAAAGGCTCCGTTATGGATTTAATTGGGCTTTTGAACGACGATGGCAGCATACGCCACCACATCAATGACGCCGGCCTCATCCTTGACCGCGGCTTCTCCAAGTGCTCAAACACTCTTTATTCAGTTCCTCCTGGGTATCGAAAATTTATTCAACAAGATGCATGTTAGCGCTGTACTATTGTGAATTGGCCCGCAATATTTTATCCTAAAAAAAAAATGGGTCCCCAGAAAAACAGTTTGGGAAACACTGCTCTAGCCCACCTCCAGTTTGGTCCGGTTGTCCCCGTAGCACAGGTGCTGCAGGTAGGCGGCAGCGTTGGCCTGGACCGAGGGGAAGTGGTGCTGCAGCATGTGGATCACCTCCGGGAGCTCGGGGTCGCGCCACGCAAACTCCCTTCAGAGAGGGGAGGAGACGATCAACGTTTGGGGTCATAAGGTCGAACAGTGTATTGTAATGTAATGCTCCACGAATGCCCTGGGTGTGTGCGAGGGCATCTGTTTATATGTGTGTGTGTATTTATTCATAAAAACCTTTGCGAGAGTGAGTGAGTGAGTAAGTGAGTGTGAGTGAGTGTGTGTGCATCTGTGTATATGTTTGTGTGTGTTCATAAAGACTTTTGCCTGAGTGAGTGAGAGTGTATGTGTGTGTGTGCGTGTGTGTACATGTGTGTGAGTGCATGTTCATAAAGACCTTTGAGGAGTGAGAGTGCGTGCGCCCTCACACTTGCTGTCACACCGGGCGGCCCTTATTGGTCGGCTGATCTGTGTGCTGTGTTTTGTGTGTGTGTGTGTCTTGGTGGTTAATATGATTTGTAGCCGTACGGTTGGCTTATGACCCGACGACCAGCTGTGTGTGTCTGTGTGTGTGTGTGTGTGTGTGTGTGTGTGTGTGTGTGTGTGTGTGTGTGTGTGTGTGTGTGTGTGTGTGTGTACCTTGGATCTTTGTGCATGCTGTCGATGGACGGGGTCCGGTCCCCCAGTCCAGAGTGTCTCGAGAAGAGGGTTTCTGCGTCCAACCCCTGCTGGGAGACCCTGTAGGAGTCAGTGTACAGGGGGGCGGAGCCCAGGCCGTAGCTGCTCCGCTGGTACGGCAGCGTGCCGCAGTGGCTAGCCGCACGCGTGAGCGTCTCCACACCTACACACACACACACAAAAACAAATAGACACACAGAGATGATATGAATTCATTCATTGTCTGTTTTATCTCTCTATTCTCTATCCATACAGCCATCGGTGTGTTTTTATACCTGTGAGAGCCACCCCTGGCCAAAATTGATATTTCCTTGTACAAGGCCTTGGATCTGTCCTTACTGGTTGCTCTTAGATCGCCCAATCAATGGACGGGCCAATGTGTATGTTTATTCCTCACATGATCTTGAAAAGCATCATTGCTGCGGTACAATTTCATTGAGACTTTTTGCACAATGAACAAAGCACTTTCTTGGTTTTATGATCATTTGAAGGACCCCTTGCGTTCAAAGCTGCGTCTCTTAATTTGAACTTAAGTGGGCCGTTTCCAATAGCACTGCTGGCGGCGTTGCCATATAGCCGCCGTATAACTTCCAGCATCGCTCGAAACATCAGCGTGCATCGCAGCGCCATCCTCTCATCCATCATATTAAACACAGAACTAGACCTAAGATTAAATCTTCAGAAGTGTGTTTTCCTTTACCGCCGCAGCAAAGTGGGACTCGGACCGGGTGTGGAAGCGAAAGCCGTTTGTGAGGACAGAAGTGTTTGTCTTACAGTGAGTGACTGGGTCTTACTCCGATCTCCTCTCCCCCACAGCGCCCCACAGTTTAGGAGTCACAGTCCTAATCTGATCAGCTGAAGGTCAGGGGAGGGTGAGGGACTAAGGGGACTAGAGGGACTGACAAAACCCTGCAAGATAGACTGGTAGAGCAGGGCTAACCTTTTACTGAGAGAAGGAGAGAGAGAGAGAGAGAGAGAGAGAGAGAGAGAGAGAGAGAGAGAGAGAGAGAGAGAGAGAGAGAGAGAGAGAGAGAGAGAGAGAGAGAGAGAGAGGCAAGAGGGAGAGAGAGAGAGAGAGAGAGAGAAGGAGAGAGAGAGAGAGAGAGAGAGAGAGAGAGAGAGAGAGAGAGAGAGAGAGAGAGAGAGAGAGAGAGAGAGAGAGAGAGAGAGAGAGAGAGAGAGAGAGAGAAGGAGAGAGAGAGAGAGCGATAGGGGGGAACGAGAGAGAGAACAAGTAAGAGAGAGAGAGAACAAGAAAGAGGGAGAGAGAACAAGAAAGAGAGAGAGAGGAAACAAGGGAGAGAGAGGGGGAACAAGAGAGAGACAGAACAAGAAGTGTGTTTTCCTTTACCGCCGCAGCAAAGTGGGACTCGGACCGGGTGTGGAAGCGAAAGCCGTTTGTGAGGACAGAAGTGTTTGTCTTACAGTGAGTGACTGGGTCTTACTCCGATCTCCTCTCCCCCACAGCGCCCCACAGTTTAGGAGTCACAGTCCTAATCTGATCAGCTGAAGGTCAGGGGAGGGTGAGGGACTAAGGGGACTAGAGGGACTGACAAAACCCTGCAAGATAGACTGGTAGAGCAGGGCTAACCTTTTACTGAGAGAAGGAGAGAGAGAGAGAGAGAGAGAGAGAGAGAGAGAGAGAGAGAGAGAGAGAGAGAGAGAGAGAGAGAGAGAGAGAGAGAGAGAGAGAGAGAGGCAAGAGGGAGAGAGAGAGAGAGAGAGAGAGAAGGAGAGAGAGAGAGAGAGAGAGAGAGAGAGAGAGAGAGAGAGAGAGAGAGAGAGAGAGAGAGAGAGAGAGAGAGAGAGAGAGAGAGAGAGAGAGAGAGAAGGAGAGAGAGAGAGAGCGATAGGGGGGAACGAGAGAGAGAACAAGTAAGAGAGAGAGAGAACAAGAAAGAGGGAGAGAGAACAAGAAAGAGAGAGAGAGGAAACAAGGGAGAGAGAGGGGGAACAAGAGAGAGACAGAACAAGAAAAAGTGAGAGAGAACGACCAGGAAAGAGAGAGAGAGCGAAGGAGTCGTCCCTACCGGTGCTGGTCCTGTAGAGCGTCCCGGGGTCGTCGTGGGAGGGGCTGTGGTAGAGCGGGCTGTGGAAGGAGCGGTCGTCAAACACCGGGGTCATGTGACAGTCGGGGGAGAGGGCGGCCCGCAGCTCGGGGTCCAGCTGGTGGGCAGCGTAGGAGCTGTGGAGACCTGGAGCACACACACACACAGATAAAAACACGCCCACAGAAACACATACGCACATAAAGACACACAGAGACACACACCACACACAAGCAAACGCACATGGACACACAAACGCAAGCACATAAACACACAAACACATACCACACACAAGCACACACGCCCACACACACACACACACAATCATATTGATGCGGTAGATTAGCGATGAGCTAATCGGGTCTATCTATTGATAGTTTATCTTCCGCTAATCTGGGTGTGAGATCGGCAGCGTGGCTGGAGTTAAGGCCATTTCACTCTCCGTGAAGGCCACTTTTCACTCCCTGTCCACTGCCTGTGACCCCTATCCCACGGTCTCCCCACATCCGTTTGGGATGATCGCTATTCTTGTGTCTTTGGTGTTGTGATGGGTTGTTGGCACGACGACAACAAACACCCGAGCGCAACGCAAAACAAGAGAAAGGAAAGCGCAAAATCATCATCACACACACACAGACGCAGAGACACAGAGACAAAGTCACACTGATAAATGATAAGGGTACCACCAGGCAGGTGGGGGTTGGGGGGGGAGGGGGGGTTGTCATGCAGCTTTTTGTTGCTATGTGGGTCATGGAGCGAGAGGCTTAGTGTAAAAGTGGCAGAGGTTCACTTCAGAGCATAAACATAAAGATCTGTGTCTCTGCCAAACCCCCCTCCCATTTATCTCTCTCTCCCTGATACACACACACAAACACACACAGGCACGCACGATTGTGCTGTCAAAACGTCAACCGCTGTAATGTGTGTGTGTGTGTGTGTGTGTGTGTGTGTGTGTGTGTGTGTGTGTGTGTGTGTGTGTGTGTGATTGTGAAACAATGCCAGCTGTGTCTGAGAACAGGCTGTGCTCTCCCAGTAATGAGAGGCAGGGATTAAGATTAAATATGGTGGGTTTGAACCCCCTCCTCCTTTGATAAAAGGGGATTTATCTGGAACAATTATAATGGAGAATTCTCTCCCTATGACTACGCGGCTCACTGCCCACTGTGCACTTTGAGCAAGGCATTTCGCCAGCCGCAGTTACGAGTATGAACTACTGAACTTTTACTTTTTGCCGTTAATTGAAGACAGCGTGTGTTTGTGTGTGTGTGTGTGTGTTTGACGTTCTGTGAGTGGCTGTGTGTGTGAGTGACAGCGTCTGTGTTGGTGTGCGTGTGTCTGTGTGTGTGTGTGTGACAGCTACACACAGACGCTCTCTCACACACACACACACACAGTCTCAGTCACCCACACACAGAAAAAGTCATACACGCTGACACACACACACCGCGTCTATGTGTGTATCTGTGTGTGTGAGTGTGACACAGTGTGTGTGTCACACATAGCGTCACAGCTCCACAGTGAGCTAATGACTCTCCTTCTGACACTGAGCAGCGGTGGCAGCCTGCCAGCCAGCGGCGGCAACCGTGGCGGAGACTGACCTATGAGGCTGTCGGGGCGGGGCAGGGCGCTCCTCTGGTACAGCCCGTAGGGGTCTGCCCCGTACGCCAGCGGCTGGCTCTGCCGCGGCAGCGTGGCGCCGTAGTGCTGCGGCACCGCCGCCATCCCACTCGCCCGCGCCGGGGGGGAGCCGGCCAGGCCCCGCCCCTCCACCAAGGAGAGGGTGGAGCCGAGGCGCCCCCCCACCACGCCGCCCAGCCCCGGGGCACCGGACGCGGCCAAGGGGGAGGGGGGTGATGAGGGGGGCATGCTGGTGCCGGGGAAGAGGGAGGCCAGGGGCTTGGGCTCGGAGAGGACCGGGGAGCCGTACGCACTGCCCTGGGAGGTGCGCATGGAGACGTGGGAGGGGGAGGCGGTGGCGCCGGCCCCCGGCGACTGGCTCCTGGAGGGCAGGGAGCCCATTCTCCTCAGCACCCGACCTGAAGGCTGAGGGCGGGGGGGAGGTGAGGGTAATGAAGGTGGGGGCAGGGTGGCGACGGAGGGCAGAGGTGAGGGGGGAGGATGGTGAGGGTGGAGGGAGGTTAAGGGGGAGGGAGATTATGGTGGGAGGGGAGAGGGGAGAGGGGTCCGTTTAGCGGGGCTGGAGTGGACTTCAGTGCTTTACTTCTCCTTTGCTTCTTTGCATGCGATAGTTCAAAGGGCTGTTTTGATACGTGTAAGCTGTCCAACTGCCTACAGTGGGTCTTTCTTCGATAAACAGAGGGATGTCCAGGAACTGACTGTTTCAATCGAAAGAAGGTAGCCAGCTGTGTTAAAGAACTGTTATAGATATAAATACTATAATGTTGAAATCGGCTTGTCAGTGTGAAACGTAGATGTCAAAGAGCAATACATATAAAAAAATGTCTTCACTATTTTGATTTCCATTTGTTGTATGTATAATAACTATAATAACTTTGCGTCGGGCCCTACCTGTCCCGATGCCTGGCCCTCGGCCCTCGGGCTCCGGGATAGGGTGCCGCGGGGCTCCGAGCGCACCACGTTCTGGTTGCTATAGTAACCCACGCTGCTGTCCTGGTAGCCGCTGTCGGAGTACGAGGTCATCTGGGCAGAGTGGCCCGGGGAGCCTGAGGGAGGGGGGGAGAGGAGGAAGGGAGAGGAGGGAGGGAGGGAGAGGAGGAAGAGGATCGGGGCGAGGGGTAGAAGGAGGAGGAGGGAGGAAGAGGAGGGAGGGAGAGGAGGGGGAAAAGAGGGAGAAAGAGGAGGAAGGAAGAGGACGGAGGAAGAGGAGGGAGGAATAGGAGGGAGGAAGAGGAGGGGGTAGAGGTGGGAGGGAGGAAGAGGAGGGGGGAGAGGGGGTAGGAGGAGGAGGGAGGAAGAGGAGGGGGGAGAGGAGGGAGGAAGAGGAGGGAAACAATGCTCAAAACAGGGAGCACTTCATTGTAAACGATGGAAAGCGTTACGCTATGTCAATACATTTATACGAATGAAACTTGCGCACAACCCAAAACTGTGCACAGGCCTGTCGCATCTAGTAAACACACCGCCGTTTGACTATTGTAACACACTCCTGCCGGTCTACACTTTGTGCCTTTACATTTCATTTCAACACTTAATCACACTCTGTCACCACGGCTCAGCAGACAACGGATATATGTGTGCTTCATTAGCGGCAGTCGTTGTTGTTGTTGTCAGGGTTTGTTTTGGGCCATTATAAGGGTGATCGTTAACTCCAGAAGAGCCGGCATGGAGGCCCAGAATAGCGCAATGTTTACTGTTTCGGGCGCCCAAGGTGTGAAGGGGTCTCTCACATCTCAAGCAGTAAGGAGGCGGAGATGAGTAATAGCGTGCGTGCATCCGTCAGCACCACCTGGACCCGTCAAGCCTAATTTATAGTCTTCGTGCGTCAACGGTGCGAGCTGGCGCCAACCAAAAATGTTGGATTCAGGCGGCAATAGCTCAGGAGGTACAGCGGGTGTCAAGCTGTCCCTGAGCAAGACACCTCTAACCCTCACCGCTCCCGACGAGTTGGCTGTCGCCCTGGTGGTTGACTCCTCCGTCGGTGTGTGAAAGTATGAATGAATGGCGGGTCCTTTTGGATAAAAGCGTCAGCAAAATCCACTAAATGTAAATGTATTTGCGGCACTTTGCGCACGAATCATACAGTGTGTGTCTTGAGTCGCCCACCGGGAAAATGTTTAGCACCACGAACATGAGTACGCAAGCTGTGCGTCAAAGGCAATGTTACGGCCAAACTTTATGGGATGCCTTCCTTCCTCAGGGAAGGTGAGCCTTCGTTCTCTGCCGACAAGTCTGAAGTATATAACGTGCTTGTCCTTCGTAGCTCCGTCTGCGCATGTCCTACGGGAGTTTCTTGATGTAGCTGGCGGTAAAGAAAACACCCGGGCCAGCATCTACCAACTTAATTATTCTTTTTTATAAAAATGCATTGTAATGCTCTACTTAAAGATGCTGTATGTACGATTTAGGTGCTACCTTTGTAGGGTAATTTGATAGAAAAGCAATTATGCCAATGTTAGAATATATCTTGATTTGACCGTGCCTGCCTCTGTGTGAATCATCCCGGCTCATTTCAGACCAATCAGGCCATTATTTCCCCTAATGGTTTCGGGGAATCCATTTTGTATTCTCTCCCAGTCATTTTGTGATCGCTCCTCGCTTCTGTTCTGCTCTCTCTTTCCAACTCTCTGATCTTACCGGCAGCATCTTCGAGGCCAACATCTGTTTCTAGCGCGTTTAACCCAACCGTAAGGTGTGGAATGCACCCGTTTGTCAAACCATAAAAACGGGCACAACGCCCGCATATCCATGGTAGAAGAGGCCGTAGACTGCCTCTGACAGAGGAACCATCAGAGGCAGGACAGCGCCACCTAAGGCGTGCCCTTCTGTAGACTTCTGCCGTAGGACATGGGGGTGCAGTTATAGTAGTGAATAAATTAATATAAGTTGGAAAGAAAGAAAATAAACCATCATTTTGAAGTGTATTTCGTGTATGTCTGCGTAACAAACTAATCGCCGCTGAAAACAAATCAAACTAATAGTCGCGGGCCTCGGGGGGTCAGGGGGCCTGGCGTCTCCGTGGCAACGAACCCTCACTGTCGTGCAAGGAGACACGCTCCGGTTCCAGCCGCCGGAGCACCTCCTCGCCCTGGTAGAGGCGGACCGGTGGCACGGGGGTCTCGAACGCGCCTCCTCCATTTCCTCCTCTTGGCTCCCCCAGAGCAGAGGCATCTGTCAAGCAGACAGGGGGAGAGGGGGGAGGGGGGGAGAGAGAGATAGGGAAGAGGGGAGGGAGGTTAGGCCCAGACTAACAATCCCCTCTCTCGCTCTTTGTTTCCACGGAAACTCTTTCAATACAGCGCATCATCATCATCGTCTATTAAAACATGTGTGCGACAGATGGATGTAGATTCCGCCCGCTCGATTGCCGGGGCCAGATAGACACCCCCTGCCCCGCCCATGTGCGTTGGTGGTGCATCGTGGTAATTTCATCTCCTTTGAAGGCGCTCCTGTTTCGCATATTTTATATGCATTCCTCCTTTTCATCAAAACAACACTCCATCCCGCCCCACTGTTTGGTTATTTCATCCAGCGCTGCATGCAAAGCATCCACATGTCTCTCCCCCACTCATTTTCTCTCTCTCGCTCCACTGGCATTCCTCTCTGGGCTGCCTGTGGAGCGGTCTGTCAGCTGAAGGAGGGTGCGTGCGTGCGTGCGTGCGTGCGTGCATGCGTGCGTGCGTGCGTGTGTGCGTGCGTGTGTGCGTGCATGTGTACGTGCGTTTGTGGAGAGGTGTAGAGTCATCTGCAATGTTAACCTGCCCTTCAACATGTCAGACCCTGGCCGGATTTTCGGACCCTTTCAAGATTAGGATTCTCTTAAAGGTGCAGTGTGTAGAATTGAGTGGCGTCTAGCGGAATGGCCTTAATAATATTCATATTATTAGTACTATTAGTATTAATTTTAGTTAAGAGTTCAATCCCAGGAAAATAAGAATTGTTCTGTTTTTGTTGTGATACTTTCTTCTGATACTTTTCTAGTAGCGTTGTTGTGTTGCCTCGCACGTTATTATAAGCAATGTTGTTTATGAATCAATTTCTGTAGGAAAAGTTGAACCCTCGCTCTGCATTAACCAATGGCATGACAGAGCTCCTCACATCCACACACACATGGCACCGCATACCAGTGTCCAAGAAGGGGAATTTAGTTGGTTTCATCATCAGAATGCTACATATTGGACCTTTAACGGCCAAAGAGTACACTCCTGATTGGATAAAGCAGTGAGGGCATTTAGGAGCGGGGTTCCCTCAACATGCATTCAGAGTAGGGATGCACCGAAATGAAAATTCTTGGCCGAAACCGAAACCGAATATACTGAAACAGTTGGCCGAATGCCGAAACCGAATGCCGAATGTGTCTTTTAATGTTTTTCATTCATTTTGCTTTAATTTTTCACCATTGCATAAATCAAACAATTAAATGTCCTTTATAAACTTTTTTGTCTTGCTTTGCTATAAAAAAAATCAATTACAAATTTGATATAAAATATTTATTTATTAATGAACGTTTTCTAACATTCCAGCAGACATTATTGAGATTTAAGAACAATGTACCTTTAAATAAATGAGTACAACTTTTTTTTTTTTTTTTTTAATAAATAAATAGAAATGTTCGGCGTATTATGTTCGGCCTTTTTACTTCTTCGGCCGAAACCGAACATTATGTTTTAGGCCATTTTCGGCCGAACATGTTCGGTGGCCGAATATTCGGTGCATCCCTAATTCAGAGTTTGTGCAGAGAAGCCTCTGGATGAGTAGTGCCGATGCAATGCAAAAACAGACAATTGTGCAACTTTAGTTAGAGACTGAACATAGCCCAGACCAACTTGAAATATGTTGTATAACATAATTTTCCATGACATGTTCTACCATAACCAGGACATTTCATATGTTTTCCACATGTTTTCCAGGATACGTGGGAAACCACATCAGCACCGTGCACGCACACATCAGAAGAGTGCCCAAGCTCACAAGCACACATTAACATAGTGCACCTCCCTCGGGAAGTCAACCAAAGAAAATCCTTTGAAAATGTTGACATGCTAATCGATTGATTGATGGGAAAAAAATAATATAAAGGATACTATAAAAATAGAGTGGAGTGTGCCCCACTCTACCTGGTAGCCTTAATATATAGTTAGTTCTGTAGGGAGGAAGTCCCTGGGTTTCAGATCTACTCTCGGTCCGAGTCCACCTCGGTTACGGCAGAGCTCAATGAAAACAGTTTGCACACCGGCAGAGCCACGGAGAGTCGTGTGGGCCAGCCGTTGCGTGGTGCCAAGAGACAACGCACGCCGGGAAAATCAATCTTAGGTCTCGATCTGTTTGATACGCTGGGTCGCAATAGACATAACTTCCATGGGAATCAAGGTGCCATTTCTGATGTGTTCACAGTAGAGCTGTCAAGCGATTAAAATATTTAATCGTGATTAATCGCATTAATGTCATAGTTAACTCTAATTAATTGCGATTAATCACAAATTATTTTTCTATGCTAAATATCCCTTGATTTTTTTGTCCCATAATTCTTCTCATTTTAATTCTCTTATCAACATGGTGAAGTGCATCGGCTTGCCTTGTGCAAATGATTTTTTATTGATAACAACATTGGCATATACACTGATCAAAACAGGACGATACAAAAAAAGAGCCTATAGTGCAATTAAACGACTGCTTTGAACAAATGTCATTTGAACATAGCAGTCAGGCTACTGCTTCTTTTTTTTGAGCTAAAGAATTTTTTTTTTTTTTTTTTTTTTTAATAAAATAATTGCGTTAATCGCGCGATAATTTTTTTTAACGCCGTTGAATTTGGTTTGCGTTAACGCCGTTACTAACGCGTTTAACTGACAGCTCTAGTTCACACGCAAACTTTTCAAGTGTTAACCGAACGGGCCTTAAGTTTTTAGATTATATACTTTTTTGTTGCAATTTTCAAAACAACGCTGCCACACTGCCGACTTCTTTGGCATGCTCTCAATAAGTTTGGAGCCAAGTCAATTGTTCAGTAATTTACGACCAGCGGCCTCCATTAAGTTAGCCTTGTTCAACGTTGTGAAACAAGGAGTGTTTTGACTTCCTGTCTTACAGTCTATTAAACCAAACGATTATCTAACCAGAAACTACGGAGCCTTGAAAACTCTTTTTATTCATGATCAATATTATTCTAACACAATACAGCCCATCACTCAAACATAAACTATAACGGTCTGGGTTACGTCCCTCTCGGCCCCCAGAAAATAATGGTTTAACAAGCACTTTTCTCCTCATGAAAGGAACGCGAGCGATGGTCCGCCCAACCGATCGACCAACCAGGCAGAAGGGCCCTCCCCTGCATCTCACACACATCTCTGCCCCGCTGTTTGGAGGATATTAATGCGCAGAGTGTATGGGATTCGTAAAGTAGTTATAATCAAGCCTTACCTGCGGATCTCCAAGCAAACGACTTCTCCGACGAGCTTTGGTTCACGCACACAGGAAGGGGAGGAGAGCAGAAGGTGTGAAGAGTTAAATAATGTAGGCCGAAAGGAAGACATTAACGCAAGAACAAGATACGTTTCTTCAGCGGGTTCTGTTGCTACGGGGAAGCGAAAGACGTGTCGTAATGATTGAATACGGGAAATTATATTCAAGTACAAATGGGTCTATTGTAATGTGCGAGCTTGCGTGCGCATTTGTGCGTTTCTGTGTGTGTGTATGTGTGTGTGTGTGCATTTGTGTGCGTATTCTCTACCTGGTGCTGTCCGCGTCAGGTGACTCAGCTCCCAGCATGCATCTCTCCAGTTGGCTGGCGACTATCTGTCTTTCCTCCTCCAACTCCCTCGTCAAACGCTCGAACTGGAGCTCCTTAGAAAGGGGGGGGGGGTACGGATTAGGGTCATTTTAACCACAGCAATTAAATGCCAGATCGAAGGCCCAACGGTATACAACAGAGTGAATACGGCCCTTGAAAACGTTTAACCTTCCCCTGATGATATCAAAGAAAATGTGTATTAAGGGATGATGATGATGATGATGGGTCAGGATCACATGTAACGTAAGATAAAAGGCTCTCAGCCCTGTCTCTTTCTCTTAGCAAAGCAGTCCGCGTTTGAGTCAAAAAGTGCTGTTCTGTTGATGCATCACTCTCTTCTACCAATTTGATTTTCCAAAGTCAATTCTCTGTCAATCTCTTGTCCCTGCCAGTCTGAGTGTGTCCATCAAAGCAGCTTCATAGGAGTTTGTTTAGTTCACATTTCTTCTTGTGGAATCTACATTAAACATCTTTGTTCATTTCGCTTCAAGGAGGCTCTGGTCTTGATAACTTATCTGACATGTTCGGTAGAAAACGTTTCCCCCTTTTCGTTGTTGGCTTTGGGTCAGTTAAAACGCAATGTTATGGGGAATGTACTTTATCCTACTGAACAAAATAAAGAAATAAATGTAGCTAATTATCCCCGTGGAGATGGGCTCCAGTATTCCACACTGGTCTTATGGTTGTATAGGTCACCATTGAAAGGCTCACAGGACTAAACTAATTAATAATGGCTTTGTATTAATTAAACTTAAATTCAATTCAATGTTAGCGATTTAGCCCTTAATCACAGGTACAGTCTGACAGGGCTTAACAGGCCATATATTTATGACATTCATATTAAGTATTATAAGGTATCCAATAGGTAAAGCTTTGAGAGTATGGCAACAATTCATGAAAATGAATCAGTTTTTATAAACACATTGTTGTAGCTCCAGATGTTCAATCGTCTTATCTATCATCCACTCATCTAATCACCCACCTCACACAAACACACACACACACACACACACAAACACAGACACACACACACACACACACACACACACACACACACACACACACACAGACACACACACACACCTATACACAAACTGATAACATGGAAAACATTGCGTTAATATTGGATGGTAGAGAGAATAAGACTTCAATAAATCACTTTCCACACAACTATGTAACTCAACATTATTAATAATACACAATGAAAGACACTTGATAGCGCTTGCCTGTACTGGCCTGTAAGGCACCAGTAGGTAGGTACTTTCAAAACGATGAATCTAGCAGCCAAATGTCAAGTAATGAGGTTCCGTGATCAGTTTATGAATTGTATTCCTTTATTTGAGCTCTCCACAGCCGTTTGTATGCTCTGGGCTACTGTAGAAACATGGCGGTGCAACATGGTGGGCTCAAAAGAGAAGTCGAGGGGCCCAAGAGGCCTGTATACAGATGTAAAGGGCTCCAGGGTAACAGATAATTAACCATTCGTATTCTCAGATTAAATACATACAGGATTTAAATCATACTTAGGAATATTATATTCCATTTCATCCGAGTCTGTTCTGCTAGATGCCGCCTAATTCGACTGTACACAAATTTGTGTGTGCAGAAAATTTAATTATAACAAATGAATTAATTTACTCTGCAAATTAATTAACGAATGAAGGAAACCCCCCAAAGTGCACATATACATTCAGAACAGGTCATATCTGAGGGCTGCATTTGAAAGCATACTACTGAAAACTAATACATTTAAATGAGTATAATCGATTGTGTGAAAATAGCATGTTCAGAAAAAGAGGTACACACTCATTTGAGTGTCTTTTTGGATTAAAGGGCCCAAATTCATCCCGTAAATTCACCTAGTTATCTAGTGGTATACCCTAATGCAATTTGGATGTGCCTGGGGATCACATAAAAAGAAGATAGTTTACTATTGCAATTGTCCCTGGGTCAAACCACAGGGACTAGACTACAAAAGCCAACATAAAAGGATACTCAGATGCATGGTAGGGGGGGAAGGGGGTGATCTAAGATTAAAAGATTCTAAAGTAGGCTATACACTTAAAGCCTCACTGCCCAGTAAGTGATGCCTGACAAAAGCGCTTTTGTATTTGGGTCAGAATCTAGCCATGTGACGTATGCTATCCATCTTGGCTGAAAAACGTCCACAGCGCCTAGGGACTCTGGCCCTTTACCCACTGAAGGTTCAGGACCTCCCATGGTAGGTTGAATGCAGTCAGGGATACATACCAGGGTTTGAGCGATTTCTTACATGGTGACCATAGAGGCCTACTAGGTCTTAAGGTATTTGTAAAGGTACAGAGACAACAACTTGTGTTTCATACATGTTCTAATAGATTATTGATTTCCAATACTTCATTCGAAAAAAGTAACCTGAATGGAACGCAGTCAAAATACAACGAGAAGACCTTGCATCATCGGTTTGTTCACGAGGACGTTTGAAAGCCCTGCAGAAAAACGGCAGGTAAATAAGCAAAATAATTGATGTTGTGTTAACAACAAAACCAGTGACTGGAACAGGGGAGAAAATGTCATGCAAAAACAAACACACGTTGCTCAGACTACCTGGCCGTGTGAGGCTCATCCCACAGAGTACGGCAATAACAATAGCAGTGGTGAGGGGTTTGATTCCCACTGGGGTGACCCGGTGTTGGCATTTTTATAGCAAATAGCTTGCATAGAGGGAAATTAAGTGAAGAAGCCAAAACACTTTGGAGTTGTCAAGCTTTGAAAGTTTAAACTTAAATTGTCACCCAAAATAAATCATCACCTGTTAATGTGTTACCTCGGGTGGGGGAGGGGCTATTTTATTGAAGAAAACTGTAATGACACATTCATGATGTTATTTGAAAAAATAAAATGTAAAGCAATTAGTTAGCCAATCATGCATTTACAGATCCCCACCTCCAGCAACACTGTACAAACAAACACGAACAGCCCCGTTGCCCAGATTTGAGCTCGTAAGCCATAATTTCAGCATAAATCTAAAAGTCTGATTTGTGAGACTCATCAATACATAATAACAGATGCACATTTCCTATCTGCTAGTGCTGACTTTGAGAAAGTGAGCCACCATTCGCTCACACATGGAATTTTTAGACAGTTTATTCTGCTATGCAGAATAAGAATGGATGTCATGCATCCATACTTATAATTATATCTCAATTCAATTCTGTCTTATCTAATTCAAACAAGATATTCAAATGAATGTCATGACTGACCTTGCACTGGCCCGACACTTTTGAGATAATCTACTAGAACTGGGCTTTTTTGAACACGGTAAAAATTTAACAATTCCATTCATTATGCATACTGCAAACTGCAATTAGTTGGGAACCTTTCTGTTAATTTTTCTATTTCATGAGGCCTTTGCCAACGGGCGCAGACCAGAAATCTTTTTGCATGGGAGTGGAGACAGACCTTATCTGCAGGGAAAATTAAACATCAGCTCGCGAGATTTGTCTGGATCCCAGACTACATTGCAAGAAAAGTGAACATGTTTGCAGACTAACTCTGATACTTGGGGGGAGCAGTGTAACCCTACCAGAGAGTGCTAATATGCTTCTTCAGAAAAGATTCAAAAGAAGGAGTAAAAATATACAAATCGCCATTGGAGAAGAAGGTTGCTGCTCCCTCATGACAATCCTGATCAGACGATGTATCGTAGTCCATCTGCACAACCATAATGTGAGGAGGACTGGCCCAACGCCCCACCAACGGCTGCACCGCAGGGGTCTTCTCACTAGTCAAGGTGTCACCAGTCAAGGTATCAACCTTCAGGATTTAGGAGTCATTTGATCCAATGGCGGGATGTTGATTTGAGTGTCCGACATTTGAGCATGCTATATATCATATGTGAGTCGGCTGAGGGTCGATTTAGCTCGGGAGGTAGAGCGGATTAACCTGTAACCGGAAGTTTGATGGTTTGATCCCTGGCTCCTGTGTCGAGGTGTCTCTGAGCAAAACACTTAACCCTAACTGCTCCTGACGAGCTGGCTGTCGCCTTGCTTGGTTGACTCCGTTGTCGGTTCATGAACATTCTTAAGTCGCTTTGGATAAAATAATCTGCTGACTACAATAGTCGATGTAAACATGTATGCAAATAAAACCTCTATGACCATGTGCAGGAAACAAGGCTGCATTGTAAGTGTCATGCAGACTTTCATTGTGTGCTTAAAGCTGACCTCTTGCATTATTTACATAAAAGTCCTCCCTCTCAGCACACGTTGTTCTTGTTACGGGACACGACATGACATTAGTCCATGGCACAGGCAGTGCTGTAGCTCACTGTGGGCCAGGGTCCGGGGTCCTTCTCGTTGTCTGGACGACATGTGCTGCCGGGATGAGACAGCGTTGTGCAGCAGTCCCCGGCCCCGCGTCTGGAACCAGCTTGGTGCCGGTCCACCCCCGTCACAAAGCCTTCCTCTCTTCTGCCCTGGACTGATGCTCACCACAATGACTTTTCTCTCTCTCTCTCTCTCTCTCTCTCTCTCTCTCTCTCTCTCTCTCTCTCTCTCTCTCTCTCTCTCTCTCTCTCTCTCTCTCTCTCTCTCTCTCTCTCTCTCTCTCTCTCTCTCTCTCTCTCTCTCTCTCTCTCTCTCTCTCTCTCTCTCTCTCTCTCTCTCTCTCTCTCTCTCGTCATGCTGGCGATGTAGAGACATTTGTGCCGAGGGACTGCTTGTCTGTGTGTGTGTTTGTGAATCTGTGAGGTAATCGGGCTATGTTCTGTCGACAAACTGTTATTTTTTCCTGCTTCTCAGACTTGTGCTCTTACCTACCGTTTGCAACTGAGGTATTCTCTATAAAAAAACCTTGACAGAATAATGTTATCGTCGAAAACGTGCAGGTGCACACACACACACGCACACGAACACACGCATGTCACTTCTAATCAATAACATGCTAGGCAGATTTTAACCATTGATGCTTTCCACATCATATCTATAATCAATTCTGAAGGGGATGGGCGTGACAGAGCAACCGTAGCCCGTGGATTTCTTCAGCACTCCCATCGTTGTGCAGCAGTAATGCAAACATGCACCGCACAGAAAGAGTGGTTTCAAATGGCACACATCACTCATCCATAAAGGAATGAGCTGTTGTTTATCCCTGTGATAAATGCCCCGTTTCTTGCATAAGAATGTGTGGATGATCTACTCATGAATTATCTCCATAAAGGGTGACATTGAACCACATATTTTATACAGCTCTGGATGTTCTGTTTTCATGAGTAAATGTATGTGCTACATGGTTATGCAGGTCTGACATTTACCTTTTGAATCGTCTTTTTTCACCTGCTAGAGTACAGAAATCTACCAGCCAAGCAGCTTAGCCAACTCAGATTTCTTTTTACCTGCCAAATGGTAAAATCTATCAGCCATTGTGTGGTGGTGGGTGTTCATTTGATGTCATGTTTCAGCACTACTCTATGTAGAAGGCAGGCTCCATGCACCTCTCAATATATTCAAGCAATTAGCATATACCCATTGGAGTCCCTGTATACAACTGTGGGCAACTGGGAAGTAAAACAACCACAGTGAATTTATGCTAGGCTACTAAGAGACAACCCTGTTAAACCACAGTTTACAAACAGTGTATTTGGAGATGAACAGCAAAACTAAAAAGTACTAAAACCAGCCTTCTCATAATAAACAGGGAGTAGCATCTGTTTCTTCCTGTTGTGTTTCAAACTCCCGTTCACATCTCATGACGTGCAGCTGGAAGACAGGAGGCCAGTGCGACGTCAATGCCGTCGACTTTTGTCCCAAAACAGCCTTAAAAAACAAAAGTGAGCCACCATCTGCCTTTGATCAACAGACTCTGTCCTTAGGACTAACGTGACTCATCCAACTGACATTAAACAAGCCAACTGACACGTTGTGCTAAAGAAAAATTTAAAAGCGCATCAGGGCAGCCTTCTAGAGCTGGCTTGAGATCAAACGCTCGTCCTATAGCATAGGGAATTTTTTTTCTGCTTATCAAGGACAATCGTAACGACCGTTTAAAGATAGATAATTATCGCAATACACAAGCAGCGAAGTAGGAGGGTGAATTATTGTTAATTTTTTTCTTTTGAGCTGTTTTTGTATTGTAATTCTCTCCCCTCATCCAGGATTTGGTCAGTAGTCACTAGTCAGTAGTCATAAAAACATGCTCGACCCTTCGTTGGCCCCTGAAGTAAAGGTAATATTCTCAGCAGCAGGAGCCACAGATAGAAAGAACTACGGGTCATACAAAATACATACTTAACTTCTGGGAAAAAGCATTTAACAGATCTACAATAAATTAATATCTGTGCAAAGTAATCTATATTTTCCATATTTTTTTCTACAATAATTCACTGATAACAAAGATGAATCAAAGGAATATCAGTTCAACAATGTGCTACGAATTCACAACAAATGCATTCACAACAAATATATGCAATGGCAAAAAGCCTAAAGGACAACACTTTTCCATAGGGCACTCAACTTTCAGAAAATAACAGAATAGAGGTAACATCTTCACAGCAAAAAAGCTCCTTGTAGAGATGCAGAAAACGCTTTTAACAAGATACATGTGACTGGAGGATTTATTTTTTTCAAAGGCTTTCCAAACTCAAAGTAACGTATCAATTGTTATCCTCCATGATTCACAATCGAAAAACAGCTTCCAAAGATGTGTTTACATCAGTGCAATCTGTGGATGGGCTCAGCTATTAAAATGTCAGCGATTTACCCAGGTTTTATGCCATCATTTGCCAATTGCCACATCACCTTTCTAAGCGCATAGCGGACTGGAGTAGATCCTGATTCTCGATGCTAGGGGCTGAATTGAGAATCCGTTTTGAATCTAAGCGTGACCCAAAGAATCTAAATTGGAGCCAATCATGAGATACCGAAAGTTTCACACACCTAAGCAGATATATGACTATACCCGGACCCCCCCACACTGACACAACACACACACTCTCTTTTATACCTAAACACGTGAGGGTGAGTCCGTGGTCCTTTTTTTTTATGCTCAAATTAAATCACCCTCCTTGCTCCAATGCCTACTGTGAGCCAGTCGAATCCATCGCTGCCAAATAACCTACATATCAAATTATGGAAAAACAGTTTATTACACCTATGCTACTGCCTCTGAATGAGTTATGGCTGTCCTGAGTGTAGCCAACATGTTACAGCTTAATATCAATGCACATCATTATTCTAGGACAATAAAGACACACCGACACACCAACACACACACACACACACACACACACACACACACACACACACACACACACACACACACACACACACACACACACACACACACACACACACACACACTGAGGGCAGAACATGGCCGCTGGCCAAGTGTAATTAAGAACAGAAGGAAGATTGTCCCATATAGAATGACTTGATAAAGAAATATAGAGAAAGCCGCTTTACTGCACACTACACAAACACAAAGACATAAAGCGGCAATTCAAGAGTGCATACTGATCCAGAACTTGAGAGCCAATGAGAGATAAAAAGGTGTGTGAAAGGCAAATAGATAGAATAACAAGCAGCATCCAGGAGTTTGCTGATCCTCTTACCTGCTCCTTGACAGAAGCAAGGAGGTTGGTGGTGGTGGTGTCGTGTTGCAGGCTATGACCGCTGGGCCCATCTCTGGCCGCCAGTGGCCCTTTCCCCTCCACACAGCCATCCTCCATCTCTGCCGCTTCGCTAGTCCACAGCTGGCGGGTTGTCAGGGCGCCCCTTTTGACCCTGTTAGAGAGCCGCACAGAGCCGATCACTCGCTGGCCATGGGGCTGTGAAGATGCACGGTGCCGCTCAATGACACGAGCGTTGCAGAGGGCTCGCGCTGTCTATTCCCGCGGAGACTCGCATCACGCCAGAGCGGGAGTGAGTGGATAACGTGAGACGTCTATTTAGCTGAATTCATAAGGAGAAAACGACCGATCTATACTCGGCATGCGTGTGCTCGCAGCCCATACACTTGTGCTGTCGATGACGCGCATCCATTACGCGCGTCCCGCATCCATCACGCGCGTCCCGCCTTTTGCCCGAGCGGGCGGTTACGAAGCTAACCGAGCGCGAGGTCAACCTTAAAGAGTCTCACCGTTTTAAAGAGCGAACTTTCGGACGCCGCGTGTACGATTAACGTCTCAAACGCGACGGGGGTTGACACGCGGGGGAGGAGAGGTATGGAGGAAACGCCTACTGCTAGCTAAACGCTAGGACTGATAACACAACTTACCAGCCAGATGTTGCCGTTGCGAGCAGGCCACAGCTGGCGATGTCCGGTGAGGCGTAAACGTTCACGCTCGGCTACATTTCAGTCCGACAGGACAACGCTACTTCTTCGTAAGTACGTGTGACGCATGAAGGTCCACGTTTTTTTTTTTTTGTGCAATGTGTATTTATTCGGCGCGGATTTAAACCGGCGTGGATTCAAACCGTCAGACACGCACGGGACGGCGGTACCCGCCCACTGGTGGTGATTGGGGCGTGACGTCACCATGCGGCGATGGATCGTGTTCCTGATATCGCTGATCAGTCGTGGATGGACGGGCCTTGGTGTGGACCCTGCATATTTACGTACCAAGGCCAACACTGGTGCTAATGTAGAAGGTTTACTGGTCAGGCTGTAGTCCATCGAGCTGTGTGTGTGTGTGTGTGTGTGTGTGTGTGTGTGTGTGTGTGTGTGTGTGTGTGTGTGTGTGTGTGTGTGTGTGTGTGTGTGTGTGTGTGTGTGTGTGTGTGTGTGTGTGTGTGTGTGTGTGTGTGTAAAAATACATTAAAATGTCTGACTAAATTAGGAAAAGGCCTATTTGCAATAAAAATGGATATTGTTTGCAAGATATACAATTACTACATGCATGCAATGCACCGTAACATACAGGGGTATACAAAGAACTGGTAGGCCTAATACTAATTTGTTAGAGTCAAATTTAAAGACACCACTGAAACCAGGTGGCATTGTGGCCATGAGTTATCTCTACAACCAGGAAAACGCCCACAATCCACCTGGCGCGACGATTTATATATCTTCGCTAGAGCCCCTTTGTGGTGACAAATAGAAACTACAACCTTCAAAACAAATGAGTAATGGTAATATACCACACGCCTTTCCATATTAACAGAGGACATTTAAGTTATGGCTACACTATACACAATTAATTAATATTCTTATAATCAGAACACCACATACTCCATATCCCACCATCGGACATGTGAGCCCGACTGCCATGGAAACAAGAAACCCAACCAGTACATGCACATGCCCATTTATTTCAGTGACAATTTACTCAAAGTGAACTCATCAAGAAACACATGGTCATATTCATCACTTCATGTTTTAAGTTGATCTCTCCGAACCGTAGTCGAAGGGTCGCTTGTTACTCAAGTTATTCTTCATCTCACATTTAGTGTGTTATACAACGAAATAGTAGGCTAATGACATGAAAATGGCACCATAAAAAGAACCAGTTCAAGGAATGCAATAACGATTATTTGCTAAATCACTACGAATGCCCAGTTCAGTTAGGCAACAATATGGTTAATTTTTGTTCCACAGTAAGAAGTTACATTTAGCAGATTTAATGCTTCACACGTTGATGTTCATTTAATTTGTTTGCGAGGAGAACTTTGTTGCACAATTCCAATTATTTGTTTTCAACAGAAGTGAGGCGTGCTGGACGAATTTCAATCAACAGTTCTGACTACTATAGTTCAATACATGTCCACAATACACAAGTTGTATGAAAGGATTCCTTCCTTATTAAAAAATAAATAAATAAAAACGAAAATATCCTAAAATAGGCCTAAATGAAATACGAATCATGTATAAAATAATGAACACTTGGTGTGGCAAAGTGACACAAGTTAAAAGGAATCTCACTCTGAATGAATGAATGTCATGTAAACAGTGCACGTGCATTAGAGCGGCACCGTCATCAGAGTGCACAAATCGATCAGCTCACGTCTACCATAACGACTACAATGTGGTAACACTGGACAAGCAGCTAAAATCTGCATATTGGCATCCTTATGACGGATATTAAACAATGCCTGACTGGAAACACAGGAAAAGTCCACCAAAAATTAGTTTCTGCTTGTAATACTGTAGTGAAAGTATGCCATCGGAATTAAAAATTCTATTTAATTTCAGTCGCTCTCTGCTGAGGAGGAGGTTGAAATAACAACAAGGGTAAGAACAAGACATGAATAAATAAATAAAACAACCCTATATCGTTTAACTTCAAATAAACCCTCTAGTGCCACGGACGCACCAAGACCAAAAGATGAATTCTGGTGGAATCCCTCGACAACAGATCAAACCGCTAGAGCAGCCAGTATATGCGTGGGTCGTGTGCAATAAGTGCGATATGCACGGATTCCACCCCACAGTGGAGAGGTTGCTGCCGTGGCAAAAGATGATGCAGCTCCAAGCGGCCCGGAGAAAAGCCTCACGCACCACCGCCAGGGAGCACACAGCCCAGGTCAGAACACAAACACCATGTTTCACACCACAGCACTTTGTGAGCACAAAAACAATGTGACTGATGGCACTCAATGGCCGCCATGATGGAAGGGAGGTTCTTCGAATCAAAAGATAACGGAAGAAAGCTACCGCCAATACAGCTGTTTTGGGGGGGCTGAAAATATGAGTTTGAGTAATGATGCAGTAGCTTTGTGAGTTCAGCCCCACACCCATGACACGCTCAGAGAGTGCAGCGCTGCAATGCCTCCCCTAGGGGACGGTAACTGTGACGCTCCGAGATCCACGCATAAAAGGAAGATATATCCGTTCATTTTGTGTCTAGGGGCCTAATGGGGACAACCATTTATCACCGTCTGGCTGTCAAGTGTTACGTTTATGAATTAATAACCAATAAAACAAGTTATAACTAAGTTAAAACTGCAGATATAATATCCGTTTGAAACGTGAATTATTAGCGCCAAGCAATGCAGGAGAATATAACTTTGGGTGACATGAACACACAGGTTCGCCCCCAGCTGGGCTGGGCTCAGCCTGGATCTCTGAGCTCTTTCGGAGCATGTCATGGACTTAGGGCCAGCGCCAGGGAATTTAGTGTGTACTAGGGCTGGGTAAAATATCGATTCATCAATGCACTGCAATTTATTTGTTCTCGATTCAATTTCGATTTTTGTTGGAAATAGATTTTTTCCATAAAAAGAAAAGAAGCATACTCAGTCATTGTAATCTAGTAGCGAGTATGCCTAAATGTACATGCCCTTTAACATTTTTCCATGTTATGATTATTGCTTTTATGCTGCAAGTTTAGTTTAGCTCAGGACCAATACTATACAATGGTTTATTCCCTTTTTGCTAGTTAAAGCAAAATGAAATGGTTAATTCTAAATAATATTTAGGTATTTTTGTCATCTGCACGTATTATTGAATCGATATCGAATTGGATCAATATCAAATCGAAATTGAATCGAATGAAGACCTAAAGAATCAAATTGAATTGAAAGGTACCTGGCAATACCCAGCCCTAGTGTGTACAGATTCACACCTTGGGCCTTCAGAATGAGAACATTAATTTCCTTCCCCTGGTTTTTCTGCGAATTTGCCATTGCCTTTCACATGGAGAACATCAATAGAATAAATATCATAAGTCAACGGATAGAAATCATAACAAAATAAATAGTGAGGACAGTACCGTTGTCACCAGCACTAAATCTAACAGTCGGTGAATGTACATTATATGGGCTGTGAATCCCGGGAGGAATGGGACGGACTATGTGCGCGTCAGGGAGGGGGGGAGGTGGGAGGTTCTCCGCCCTACTCCAGCTCGTCCACGTCCTCCGTCGCTATGGTGCTTGTCTGTTCCGAGGTAACACCTGGTGGGAACGAGGAAAGAGTGGTTAACGGGTGAAGGGATCGAGCGCACGCACGCACGCGCGTGCGTAGGTAGGTCTGCTACTATTTTCAAGATTAGTTTTAGTTTTAGTTTTTGTTAGTTTTTGCGCGCGCGCGCGCACACACACACACACACACACACACACACACACACACAAACACACACAGTGTTGGCCTGGCATACTCTCATTCCTCTATGAGATTGACCATTTGGAAAACAAAAATCCCATAAAAGTAACTACCGTATACTTAATAAAAAAATGAAGATGAACCGTACTGGAGGCATCGTCATCGTTGGAGTTCTTCTTCTCCTCCTCCTCCACGTAGCCGAAGCTCAGCAGCTTGGACATGCTGACCGGGGGGGTCTTCTTGTCATAGCACCTAGAGAGGGGGAGAGGGGAGAGACACAGGGTTGGTCCACCACGGAGATGGTCTCTGAGCATTTCAGGGAGTTAAGGACCACCCCCCCGGTAGACTTCTGAAATACACTAAATCGCAGGTCGACCTGTTGTCGTGATGCTGCGGTTTCAACAGGGTACGATATGGTCACTGCGATGAATGGCTAGCCCGGTTACGTGAAAGCAAGCTTCGGATAGTTGTTGGACAAAAATTGTATATTCAGAATTCGTAAAGCGTGTCTTTCCCTGCCTGAATCGGAGCCAGCGAAGACAAATAAAATCACTCTTTTGCCGGCCTCTTCCGCAGGAAGCCTTTCTCCCTTCACTTTTACTTGTGGGAAACACTGATATGGCTATCTGTGTTTTTCATGTTTATTCAATTACCAACCCCTCATTATGAGTAGAGCTTTCAATTACTTCTGGCCTCATTGAAACGGAAATTATTCAAAGCCCACGGTTACCTCAATTAACTGTTGAGGTAATTTAGCGTCCTTGGAATATGGCATGTCTCGCGCCATTAGATATTTATATTATACCTATTTTAATGTTTGGAAGAACTGTAGCCTAATCTTTTACTTGCTTACATGCAAAATAATTAATTTTTAATTCATAAATAATGAAGGAACAAATATCGGAATGTTTGAATATTAGGGTTCAGCACTACTCCAATGTGTGGGTTGGTTCATTTATTGATGCCAGGAGTATCTCACTATCCACACTATCCTTGTAGTGGCTTCTTGAGCAGTCGTACAAACAAGCATAATCCCACAGCAAGTTGATCTTTAAATAAACAAATGGGAACAGTCCCCCGTTTTACAGATAGATAATATTTATAGAAACAAGACACATTGGTCCTCTTCGCCGCCTTGTGAAACGAGTCAGAACAAAAAGGGGGCCATCTTTTTTTACGAGTGTAGCTGTTAAAACATCTAGTATATCCGAGTGGGATTTACAGCGAGGGTCTGTTCGAGTTAGGCTACACGATATTTGACTTTGGGTCGCCAAACTCAGAGAGAGAACACGCATTATGTACTCCCTCAAACGACCTTATGTAAAAACGACGTCATCTGTCCAATATTGTAGCAGTCAATTACAACGAAAAGGGTCTTATTAGTGTCTATGGTCCTTGCCTCTGGAACAAACTGCCGGAGGAGCTGAGGACATCACAATCTATGAACACCTTTAAAATAAACCTTAATACACACCTATTTAATTCATCTTTCTCGTCATAATCCCTTCTATTTGTTTATTCTCATTGTATTGTTAAGCACCTTGTATTGCAATTTTGTACGAAAGGCGATATATGAATAATTTGATTTGATATTGTGGTTAATGGGCTTAACCACCTTGGAGGCATGGAGCAGTATTAGGAAACTTACGTTCTCTTGTACTTGTGGGCCTCGGATATGACCAGTCCCTCTAGGTCACAGGCCGGGCTCTCTGGAGACCCCTGTGGGCCAAACAGATGAACTACAGTTGACTAGGGTTCTGCGGCAATAGTATTGATTCAAGAGGATGTAGTGTAGTATGGCAGGGAGCCAGTGTTGCATGAATATCTCCATGGACAGCCGTCTACCTGTCTGGGATGAGGGATGGCGTTGTGCACGAGGCATAATATGGTTGGATTAGGATTGTTTTTTTAAATCACCAAATGCCCGGCAATAGCCCAACCAACATCAAAATATTGTAACAAAAATATGATATATTATGTAAAAGAAATAAGATATGTAATCAAGCATCACTTTAATGGACACATCTGTAAGCAAAGATTGAGGGCTGGTCACCCAAATCCAAACGAGTATATTTGATCATAAATAGAAAGGTGATTTTGTCATCCATGAAGGATTGTTAAAGAGAAAAGAGTATTTACCTCAATAAAATGCTGCACAAAAATGAGATATATTAGCGCTGAGATTCTTCCAGGATTGACAAGGCGTTGGGTTAATATGGTAGCAGTTTCATTGAATTCCATCAGATCTAACGACCGGGCAAGCTGAGTTTTATTCAGCCATCAATATTCAACGCCCTTTTAAAAGGCAAATGCAAGAAGCGATGCCGCAAATTAGCAGCATCGAAAAAGGCATTCCAAATGCGTTTGAACAACCAAGAAGGAGACAAAAAGGTAAGCATTTAATTTCACACCTTCAATAGAGTGTCGAAGATGTCACTCCCAACACAAATTATGTGCCTTCTGCTTTTATGTAACAAGGCACTTGGTCATTGTGTGATATTTTCGCTAGCTTAGTCCATTACTCACTCCCTGGTACATAAAAAATGTTGAAGAGGGACACTTTTCTTTTTCCTGCAATGATGCCTCTGTGAAAAAAGGATCTATTGAGCCAGCCGTGTATATGCTGACCGGGATAATAAGGATTTGTGATTGGACAGGCTTATAGTTAGCCCCGTTTGTCCATAAAGTGTGAGGTCACTCTTAATTGTAGATATCCCACCTTAATAACATCCAGTTATGGATATCTGTGTATAATATGCGTGTGTCTAAAGACAGACTGATTTTTTTTTGCCATGACTTGGACTATGCACACTTGATGCCAACAACACAAACCTAAATTCAATCAAATGACGGATTTGGGTGACCAGGAAGTCTACCAAAACAAAACCTGCATATCAAAAACCCATTATACAAGGACCAGTTACCAGTATAACAACAAGTGTATGAACAGTATAATAACAATTGTATGAACATCACATGCACATTTTTCATGGGTATCAAATCAATGACAAAAATGACACAAAAAAGCAGTTGGAACCAAATTGCACTGAAGATGAGGTGGGTGATTAACTTAAAACGAGATGCTGAGACATGAATGGATATTGAAGCTGTACCGGAGAGAGGTTTTTGAAATGAACACCGCTTGCCGGCTCTTCATGTCCAACAAAATACAGTGTTTATGTTGCACCCACAGGGTATGCTTTAATGTAATAAGTGTGGTTTCTTTTACGATTTAAGAGTAGTATTTTTGCATTATAAATGCCGAATTTGGATTCTTTGTATATTTTCGGGATGTTTTGTTGTTGTTTTCGTCATTAATAAGGGTTTAGCCTCATGGTCATTATCTTATTAGTCAACTGTACGAGTATTGAAGCAAAAAAAATGATGGAGACTAACTGATAAAATAATTATATGCAAAAAAAAAAAAAAAAGAATTGCATGAAAATATTTAAAATAAAATGCTGAAAGAATAGCAAAGTAATGCCAGCGTACGGAGAAGATGGGATGGGGGTGTTTAACTACCAATACAGGTCCATTCACCTTATCTTTACTGGGGGAAACGCACTCGTCCTCTTTGTCCCAGGACTGTGCGCTATCCGTGCCAAACGGCGCAGCCAGGGGCTGCCGCAGCGCCCTGGTCAGGCCGTCCGGGGACGTGGCTTTGCTGCCGCTGCAAGATAAACAAAACACCGACAACCCATGGGCACCTGCAGCTGACGGATGTGCTGCTCTTGAGAGCCTGGGAGCCGGGCGACAAGGGGCCGGCGGGCAACACAACAAACGGGTTTCTCTGGAGAGGAGCGACGCTATCTCCCTCGCTTTAAGGGGAATGGGTGTTTGGGGGAGTTCCGTGTGTTCAGACTGTTTCGTTCGATGAGGCTAGATATTTGCACTGTTATTTTTAAAACACTGTAGTCCAAGAAAAGAAATGCCAACATTTAAGGTATTGCTTCACCGAGTGAAGTGATCACATTTTCTAAGTGTTTAATTAGTGAAAGGATTGAAATTAAGGCCAGCCACCGATGTCAGTGTACTTTAATGCTTCTTATCGTTTCTCATTCCTTTAACGCCATTAAAGAGATATTTAAATGCCCAAAGACGACAGTCGGCATAAAGATATTTGAACAAATGTGGCTGCAGCCATGTAAAAGTTTCCTCTCAACCATTCCCATTTTCCAGAAACATTTACAACACTGCGGTCTAGTGGCCATTGGACCGGTTGATTAAACCAAGTTGCTATCAAAAGTGTTTTCAACCTACGCAAAAGTGGATGGCATCAGCACCATTGGGTTACCCAGGGACTAGGGATGTCCGATATTGGCTTTTTTGCCGATATCCGATATGCGATATTGTCCAACTCTAAATTTTCGATTCCGATATCAGCCGATACCGATGTCGATATTTGGGTTATTTTTCCTCAAACCTAATTTAGGTAACATTACATATCTCCTGTTGTGGAATTAACACAACATGCTTAATGTTATTGTGATGCCCCACTGGATGCATTCTTGAATGCAACAAGGCTTTCCAAATGTTAACATTGTCTGTGCAAAATAAGAAAAATACTGCAACTTAATTTAAGGGAAAAGTGCCACGTTTATTTTCTTTTATTTATTTATTTATTTATTTTTTAAATCCGATACCGATAGACAGATATTACATTTTTATGCTAATATCGGGCCGATAATATCGGTGGGCCGATAATATCGGACATCTCTACCAGGGACAGATCGCTAGAGTAAGGCCCATGGCGGTCTCATCCAAGCAGCGGCCGTTTCAGCGACACAATCTTGTGTCGGCTTTGTCTGGTTTACACCAGATTATACTCCTTGAGCGTATCATGCTAATAGGACACTCTAAAGCCTGGCCCAAGCCTCTTAAAAGCAAAGGAGATTTATCTCTACGTCAGTATCTTTTTTTCATAAGCCTAATACATCACAAACCTGTTGGTCACTAACAAGATGCGGGTCGTGGATTGCTATTATATATAAATATATATATATAAATATATCTATATGGATATATAATGCACTAAAAAATACACGTTTTGTAAACGAATTCAAGAAGGAGGGAGGGGTGTATATATATTTCCCATACAGGATGTTTTACAGTTTTGCTTGATGCTTATCGCTATATGTGCCAGTGTGTGTGTACGTGTGTCCGTGTGTCTGGCGCTTGTACCTCTTGGACGAGATGAAAAAATCAGGGGGGTTGTAGGCCGCCTTGGGCTTGTCATCCGTATCCACGTCGTGACTCAGCAAGCCTGCCATGGAGATCCCCAAAGAGGTCAAAATCATGGTTATTGATGTGCCCCCATAGATGTAGATTTGCCACCCCCGTTTAAGTGAGAAAGCGACAGGGAGAAATCCAGATAATTATTCTTCAAGTGGGCCTACTTGAATGACGCCACCGAGGCTACTACTGTATTTTTGGTATACTTTGTTAAAAATAGCTTGCACACTCTAAACAAAATGACCCAGTTATCTCCCTTACAGATAAGCCAACACATTTATACTGGTGTAAGACCCAGCAGCCCTATGTTGTAGCAGGGGCGAGACAGACACAGATGCAGAGCCTGAAAACCAAAAACTGCAAGGGGCGGAGTTACCCCTCGTTTCCTGTGTCACTACAGACATATTGTACCAAAGAGAAGCTCATTGGCTTGAGTGGTGAAGAGCCAAGTGTATTTCTACAGTGCCCCCTCTCAACATGAATGATTTGAACTACCCGAGTTTATACTCGCCGTAAGCCAAGTACGGGCTTAAAGTTCGCCGCTTCCAGCAACATGATTGGTCGAAACAATTACAAAGAAGGAGAAAATAGAATAGAACGTTCCCCCAGATTCAAGCCATCGGCACCCCTATGGCTGGACAACACCCCATACCACCTACACCATGGGCCGGTTCTATCACTCGCATCTTATGAGCATGCACAACATGTAAAGGTTTTTCCGCTGCTTTGTACTACAAATCCTGCCAAGTTGATCCGTCTTCCCTTTAACAGTTAACCTTAGGTCTGATTTGTGAGACCAGGGCCATGCCAAACCTTCCCCCCCCGCTCCTCCTCACCTTTCTGGCCGCCTGCCTTTGCAAGCTTCACATACTCTGAGTCGGTGGCGAATATGCCCACCCTCCGGCCGGTGCTCCTCTCCGTTGGGGTGGACTCAGTCGCACTCTGGGAGAGGCCAGGGATCTGGGACGTGGGCCCGGCGTTCCCATTGGTTGGAGCCGCCACTTTGATGCCTGCGATGAATGCATTTTTTAGGGTGACCAGGCTTTTTATCCATGACACCCCATGACACATTATTATAAGGTTTTATCATTATGATAATATTTTGAGGATTTACAATTAAACTGTACAAAAACGATGTCAATGTATACATTGTAAAATATCTCAATGTATACATTGAAAACTGTTTATTTTAGCACTTAGGCTTGGTTTTTCCAACGGGGCTCGCCAACAACCTCTACCAAACCCGGAAGATGATTTCTGCTGGTATTTATTATTCATTTTTGAAGCAGGTCAAAGCAATGCAACAGGAACTTGTATCCACTTGAGTTGTTTCAACCCGACATACCGAGCCACAACCAATAGCGATGGTTGTGTTAAAGTCTGTCAGACTATTATTGGATTGTTAAACTATTTTTTTTGCTTCAATTAAGGTAAATAAATGTTTATTTTTGCTTTCAGCCCTTCTTTCAACATGTCCAACAATATCCAATCAATGTCTATATCCTAATAATAAAAGTAATAAAAAAATAACAAAAAAACTGGACTTGACAATAACAATCTACCAAAATAATTCCTAGCTGTAGCCCTTATGGAAACATAGCTTTTGCTTCTTTGGCCAAGCAGCCCAGTCTGTCAGGCCTGATGAGTTGGGACAGAACACTGGCTGGCATCAGTGCTGCCGCAGGAGGAGTGATCCGGACGACATAGAAGGACTCTAGAAGACCGCAGCACAGGTTCTGCTGCTTAAGCAACTTTATAAATAAATCAAACGGGCGTGCAGTCAGCCATCAGGTCAAGAGGATGCCTTGAGCAACTTTTAGAAGACGCTTGTCGTTTGTGTGCTCTTGAGTTAGGGAAAACACCATCGACAGAAGCTAGGTGTTTGCAAGGTAAATTTTAATTTGCGAGTTTGCAACCAAAGAAGCAATAATTGTTGCAATGGGAAATGTGGCTCTCATGCATGTAGTGATCCATACTCACCACCAGGCTTGGTCCTCCGATAGTTGGGAACAGCAGTGCTCATTTCAGCTGGCGATCAGAAGTAAAAGATAAAGCTAAGCGTTATCATAGTAAAATATTAATAAACATTGAAGTCTTCCCCCGTGTGCTTCCCCCGTGTACATAATTAGATTCATACAATGCAATGCAATTAAAGTAAATTCAAAGTCACGTTAAAAGCATGACTGCTACATTGTCTAAAAGGAAACACAAAGGTTAATACATCATTTAGAAATCGATTTCCAATCAGCTGAAATAACGCATCATGATTTTTGTTTTGCATCTCTTAAGCAGTGGGAGGGATGCGGCGTTCAGATTATGAAACCCATCGATGGCTCCTTGAGGAGACCATTCCGTTTTAACCCATTCAGGTGAGGAAGGACGGCGCCGCCCAGTACAGACCAGTACATACGACCAGTAGCGTTATGGGGGATTGAGTGCCAGAAGCGTTCTCTGCAATATCATACGAACGAATGACTAATACGCCGCCCATAACCTCGACATAATCAACATTGATTTCGCCGACATAGCGGTGTGCAGCGATACAAAGCGCTGCTACATGTAGCCACCGGCTTACCATCACCGCTAGCTTCATACCGCTAACCTTTCCGAAACACGGAACAAAGCACTCATATTATACTATATTCTAAAACATATATTAAAACTTTTAATGATTTAAACGAGGCAGCCATCTTACCGAGATTAGAGCTCTTCCTGTGTTTTAATATAAAGAACTGATTCAATGAATGGGATGGGTGGTGACAGCTCCGGAGCGTTCCCTTGTTCTCTGCTTGATGGTCTTCCGGTGGCGGATTGAACCCACTTCCGGCGGCGGAGTGCATCGGGTTCATGCAGGATGAGAAGCTGACATCCATCCCATAATTTTTCCTTCTAGTACTCCTGCTT
Organism: Gadus morhua; assembly: GCF_902167405.1. NCBI lineage: Eukaryota > Metazoa > Chordata > Actinopteri > Gadiformes > Gadidae > Gadus > Gadus morhua. Next base: position 30,708,017 of record NC_044051.1, on the reverse strand, counting down.
TGGTGTTTGAAAGCATTATACTAAGACTTGATAGTTTTATGGTTATCATTTTTGCAAGGGATGAGATTATTTAAGGTGGATTTTTTTTTTTATTGTCAGAAAATGTGGTCTTCAACAATACAGTTTTATGAAGATTCATACAAAAAATCATTTCTATTTCATTTTATTTTCTCTATCGTTCACAAGATGAAAGGCCGTACATTAAACACAATGTCATTTAGATACAAACAGTTACTGAATGTTGACATTTCTGTCCGGACAAATAAATAAATGAATATTTTTGACAACGAATAGGGGACCTGTTACCAGGGCGGCCTCTGACCAATTTGGTGCCCTCGGCAGGATTTTCAATGTTAATCCTTGAATCTCAGCCTGGGGGCATACTGTAGGAGTGAGTCTGCTTTGGGGGGAGGGGGGGGACACAAAGGGTTACGTTTTGAGCACCAAACAATTAATGTTTGATGCTCATAAATATTCTGGCGAATATTTATGCACCAATTTGTGCCTTTTTTGCATCAATTATTGCAGAATGTCTTTTTCTTTATTGTACAAACAACAACCAAAACTATATTGAAGAAACAAGTGACATTGAATTATAAACACAATGTGAATAAAGTATTGCACCAAATATGATTTAAGCGCAACCATTGTAGTCAATTGTCAATAATAGAATTACAATAGTATTAGAAAAACGTAGTAAAATAGTATTAGTAAAAAGTATTAATCCATAGGCGCACCAATGGATCTGATGTATGGTCCTCAGATGTATTGATGGACGGCACCCCAAGCAATTTGCCTGAACCGCCTACGCCATGAGCCAGGCCTGCTACTCACCTCTCATGAGCATGCACAAAATGTAAATAAGGTTAGTTTAAAACATAAACGGTTGATATAATGTAATTTATATAAAATAATCATACTGAGATCAGGATCATGAACGTTGCATCGGCCGCCGCCGCCGCTGTCTCCCGGGCGGTCTCCCGGGTGGTCTCCTCACCCACCCCCCCCCCCCCCCCCACCCACCCTCTTCACACCTCTTTGCCGCAGTCGGGGCAGAGGACATCGTCGCGGGAGGTCAGGAAGCCACGGCCGATCAGGGACACGCTGCACTTCTTACAGTTAAAGCAGTCGTTGTGCCACTGGCGCTCCTCAAACAGGATGTACTTGGAGCCGCCCAGACCTGAGGAGCAGAGCAGCAGAGGGCAACGGGGTCACGATGAGCCTCACTGATCAAATAACCCTTAATGTGGTGGCGCTGTGGTTCTTAACGCTGCATGGGTGAGTGGAGCTGGATCCCCTCTAATGGGACCGCCCCACAGTGCTAGGAACTGTTTGAAATCATGGAGCTGCACTTTAGATTAAGGCGCCCTCCTAACGTAATATAGACAGACAGACACAGACACAGACAGCTGACAGACAGAGAGAGAGAGAGAAATATCCCTCAATTAATACAAATGTATGTAAATTGTAAAGTGTATAGTGTTTCAACTGTATGCTTTTGTATTTACAGTATAGTATAATATAGTATGTTAATTTAGGATTCTAGTATGACAGTATTAGTATATCATAGAATAATTGCATGTCATATTTGAAGGTTCATCTTGTATTTAGCCTCAAAAAGGCCTATTTGACTTAGGAAGATAGTGATTATTGAATGTAAAAAGCACTCTGATTGGCTTAGGATATAGCCAATGAGGCACAGTGAATCAGCAGTGGGTTAGAGTAGAGAGTAGAGTTAGGTTAGATATCATAATTTGGCCAAAATGTGACTTAGGCAATTATGCTTTGAAGCTAACGATATCGATTTGAATTTGATAACAGCAATGACCAATAGACCTCTATCAATCCCGGTTAGCAACTGCACTTCAGCATAATAACACACACACACACACACACACACACGGGAGGGCCTCACCGCTGATAGGGGTGGTGCAGTAAGCACACTTCTTAGCAAAGAGGTTGCAGAAGCAGTTCAGGCAGTAGGCAAAATCGTCACGCGAGGTGAAGCGTTGGCCAGATAGTTGTTGCTTGCAGGAGATGCAGACAAAGCACTCCTTGTGCCAGGGCTGGTCCCGGTAATTGACCCCTCCGGTGGTGATTGGCTGTAAGCGAGAGCAAGTAAAGGTTGAAGCATTTGCGTAATCAAGGGGCGTGGCCGAGGTAACTCACAGGCGTCTACGCACACTCTAATCAGACGCTCCCTGCAAATATTTCCAAACAATTCCACTCCAACCAGTTATATTCAAGTAAATTTGATATTGCAACTTGATTATTTATATCTCCATTGATTTGAATCTAGTCAGTGTTTATTCTCAGATGTTCACGTTACCTTTAATGTAATTCCCATTCAGGACATCCAACATGTTCCAGTTTACAAAATCAAATTTCCTTCTATCTAATTAAATGTGACGTGCAGCCTATGCTTTAAATCTCTAGAAATTGATAACATGTGACGGGGAAAATGGATGGGAAGCATATAAACCTTCAAGGCTTCTAATAATGGCTGGTCCAACGACTGAACAAAATTATTTTGAACATGTTAACAGAGCTGGAAATAGAACAATCCAAGGACTGGGAAATGCGAAAAAAAATCATCTCATGATAGTGAACAAGTGCATGTCATTATGGTATTATGGTGGTTATTCAAAATGGCTACCTTCTTGCAGTGGACGCAGGGAAGAGCAAACTGCTTCTCATAGCAGGGCAGGCAGTAGTTGCTGTCCTCCTTGTTCACAAAGCTACAGGTTCCCATTGGCTGTTTGCAGTGCTGACATGTGAAGCAGTTCTCATGCCAACTGTTGCCTTTGTGCTCCATCTTTTTGGTGCCTAAATAAGAGGGAGAGAAGAGACATCGCTTAACCATGAGGATGTGAGACAGATATAGAACGGCACTTAACTTAACTATTACTATTATGTTTACATTGACAGCTACGCTTTTATCCTAACCTGCTTTCAGGCATGGTGAGGCATCTTGTTCAAGGATGACTAAGGGTAGAGGGCAGATATTGGGGGATCGAACCCTGTACCTTTCCTTCTACACTTTACTACATTATCCTCCTAAAAGTGCAACGGATGGGATGTACAGTAATATAAGCCATCAACTGTGCTATATTGTGCTATACCATGTTGTACACTGTTGTGGTATTGTTGTTTTCGATGAAGAGTTGTGTTCTGAGGATTTTTAGCTGCAGCACAAGCAAGATTCCAAAGCAATTTCCCCGCGGAACAATCAAATATATTGAATAATGAAGATGAATTGAAAGATTCCGGCCCTGATTAGGACTGAAGCACGACCGATGGCGAGAAAACAATGCAGTTTAAGAACTGGTTCAACCGGAAAGAACATCACACACACACACACACACACACACACACACACACACACACACACACACACACACACACACACACACACACACACACACACACACACACACACACACACACACACACACACACACACACACACACACACACACACACACACACACACACACACACACACACACACACACACACACACACACACACACACACCCCCAACCTGGCATGATGGTTTTGAGGCAGCCGAAGCATTTGGCAGAGTACTGGTTGGAGTAACACTCCACACACATGATTACGTTGTCCTTGGTAGCAAAGGGCCTCTCCACCAGCGAGCGCATGCACGTGGTGCACTGGAAGCAGTCTGAGTGCCAATGGCGGTCCTTGTACGACAGATCCTGCCGGGGAGAGGAATGAGAGGCATTTAAACATCTAAGCAGCAGTAAGAAAAACTCTTCAATGACCTAGAATGTTTAGGAACTGTCGGCAGTTGTAGAGACCCCTCCCTCTCTTCCCCCTCCTTCGCCAAGTTTCTCCAGCATTGACAAGTGTTGGATTTTAAGCACCTGTGATTAACCGGAAAGATGGATTTCTGAACCAATCAGGGAAGAGATGCCCTGATTGGTCTGAAACTAGCCGGGAGTGGTCATAAATCTTGATAGGCTCATGTAGAGGAAGGTGCATTGAACTCAAAACGCATATTCTCACAGCGTATTTCACTCGCTAATAATTCGCAATCCAAATATAACGTTTTTCACATACCATAATTTAGTTTCCCTGGTAAGGCTCTTATGCACCGGAAACTTTGTTCACTCCTCCAGTAAATAGGACGGACCTTAGCTACGACTTGGCAACGGGAGGTATTCTAGTCCGCTGAGCTATAAGCCAGAGAGCTAACATTATGGATTGTACATATTTATAATTCGAAATTCGTCCCAGTCTTTATACCACAGATACTCTAGGGCAGTGTTTCCAAAACTTTTATTCTGGGGACCCATTTTTTTTAAATTACAAACCATCGCGACCCAATTTAATATAGGCCTAATCCATAAAATCGTGAGAAGAACAAATTTGTGCATAAATGAACATTCCTGAATTTTTTTTACTGCCAATTCCCCATCCCATTATATATGAACTTAAACCAGCCAACTTAAACCAGCCAAAAGATAAATCACAACTTTGTTCAATGCACTTAGGCCCTAAATGAGACCAAATCAATACATTTAGGCAGTGTTCACAACTCCTTCTTTTGGCTATCTCATTGTTGTTATTTCCTCTCACAATGTACATTAGCCTTTCAACTAGATTCAATGTTATAAGTAAAATTATCAGAACAATACAAACATTCAGTACTATCAAAAACATGCTTCTTGTTATAAAATATTGAAATGGTAATGTGTAAAACAAATAAAAAAAATCATGTCAGTACTTCTAACTCAGTGGCTGTAAGTGGGTTATGATAAGGATTTCAGGTAATTTTCCAAAAATGTCCAAAAAAGAGAATTCCATACCCAACCATTAAGTGGAATACGTGTTATGTTCCTCGCTTTCGACAAGAAACTACTGCACCAATTCAGCAATTCAACAATTCAGTCACAATAAAAGTACCTTGCTGGTGCAGCTAATGCATTTCTCGCACCCTTCGCAGATGTTGGAGAAGGATTTCTCGTAGCAGGTGAGGCAGTAAGGGTTATCCTGCTGCAGGATGTACTTCCCCCCGTACAAAGACTCTTTACACTCCTTGCAGTCGTAAGTCGCCACCATTTTGGACAACTTGTCCTGGGGAAATAATTGTACGGTTTTATTCCAGTGATAGTAGTTGTTTGATATGTATTATCATATGATTCATTATTTCAAAGTAAAACAGAATTTGTGTGTTTTAGTCCAGTGTTAATACGTTGCATCATTGATTTGATACATCACAATTTAAACAGATTTTTAAGTGCTCACAATTACATCATGGATCACATTACTCTCAGTACGGCGAAGTTACCACTTATGGCACATTGCAATGAGGATCAAAGCGTCTTTTGCAATATTGTTGTCCAAAACGTGTGTGTGTGTGTGTGTGTGTGTGTGTGTGTGTGTGTGTGTGTGTGTGTGTGTGTGTGTGTGTGTGTGTGTGTGTGTGTGTGTGTGTGTGTCTGTGTGTGTGTGTGTGTGTGTGTGTGTGTGTGTGTGTGTGTGTAGTAATGCAATTAAAAGGCTGTAGTACTACAAAACATACTGAGACATCATTATAAATTTGAGCTAGAAGTTTGTCTAAAAAGTACATAAAACGTAATATGGGCATATGCCTTTTTTTTGTAACAATTCAGTGTTTATGTGCGAGTAAGCCAGACCTCTCTATTCTTTTTCTAAGTTAGAAGATTCAATTTGGCCTTGAATCTTCAATGTCATTATCAAGGAACATCTTGATATATCGTCGAAGGGTTCAGTAGATGTTTCTTCTGGCAACTTCTGGCATTCGTAAAAGTATCCATCCAAAGTCATAAGGTAGGATCAACATTTGCCAAGAGGTAAGAAGTTTTAATAGCAAAACTTAGCTTTGAAAGATATATATTTTTTCGAACTAAAGATATAGTTTTAAGTTTCAAACAAATTGTTTAAAAATGAAAGGGCATAGATAAAAATGAACCTAAATCATCTAGAAAATAAATGTAGTATGCAGGTATTTCAAGTATTCTAAATTAACTACCCTTTGAACCCTTTATTTGCTGACCGAATCTCTGTCAGAACTACTATTTTGAACTATCAAATTGTCAAAGAGAAAAAAAGACTTGGATACAAGATACATATTTGGTGCAGACACATAAACTGATCCATTTCAACGGAAGAGCCCAAGCAGGGTGGGTTATATGAACATATCAGCATATAGCATCATGATGTCTCATTAATATACACAACACCCAATCAAAATGAAGAAATGTTTCACAACTTTCCTACTCAACATGGCACGACGCACTCTAAATGGTGCCTCAACACATGAACTAAAAGTGTGTTTAGTAGGCCACTATGAAGGGGGTTAAGGGTCAGGCTGAAGCAGGAAAAGCAATGATGAGACAGCTGAGGAGCAGGAGGGGTTGTTACCTGGACAGAGGCTAGAAGAGGCTGTGAAGGCTAGAAGAGGCTGTGTTTGGACGGCTTCGGTGGCTTCCTGGTCCTCAAGAGATGGTCGTCTTGGGGGTCTTTCTGGTTCTTGGGTATCTTTCTGGTTCTTGGGTGTCTCTCTGGTTCTTGGGTGGCTCCCTGGTCCTCAAGAGGTGGTCCTGCAGAACCTAAGGCGTGTTAAGCTGTGTGCGAGCAGGGCTCAACCCAACCATTATGAACCCTGCTGAGAGAGGGGGAAGGGCCAGTGGCTCGCTGATGGGAAGGACTATTCACGTTTTTCCGAGTCACGCACACTTAATAAACATAGAAATGTGGATATTGAAACATAGACACGGACGGCACACACCACTACCTCGAAACGCTGCGTCAATGAAACTTATTTTTGTTTTTAGATTCCCCACTGCAGACAGGCCTGACATAATTGATGAATTACCTTAACCGTATTCTCCAACATGGAACATGCCACAAACACACAGGCACATTGATCCTTTTAGAGCCAGTGACTTTAACCTCATTCCTGAACGATAACTTGATGGATGCAGACATTCAGTAAGCTAATTAACTGAGACCTATGTACTGTCTGCTTGGGGCAGGAATTCTCTAGTTCTTCTTCTATTGAATCAGAGAGAGTGAGAATATACTAAAGAACCAGGGACCTGGGAGGGAGACGTGGCTCTGACTGGCTCCACAGTGAGTGTACAGTATATGTGCCAGCTCCCTGGGGTACGGGCTGCTATCCTGGCTGAGACAATCCGTACCCTGCTTATAATAAGCATCCAAATGAAGCTGTGTGTCTGGCCGCCTGGCTGTCCATCTGTCTTTCAATCTATCTAAAGGTCTGTTTCTTCTCTCTGTCTGTCGGTATGTTGATCTATTTACAGTATCTATCTATCAATCTATATATTCACCATATATCTGTCTGTCTGTATGTATGTATCTCTCTGTGTCTGTTTTTCCTCTATCTATCTATCAATGAATTGATATAGTACTATCCATCCATCTATCTATCTATCTATCTATCTATCTATCTATCTATCTATCTATCTATCTATCTATCTATCTATCTATCTATCTATCTATCTATCTATCTCTCTCTCTCTCTCTCTCTCTCTCTCTCTCTCTCTCTCTCTCTCTCTCTCTCTCTCTCTCTCTCTCTCTCTCTCTCTCTCTCTCTCTCTCTCTCTCTCTCTCTCTCTCTCTCTCTCTCTCTCTCTCTCTCTCTCTCTCTCTCTCTCTCTCTCTCTCTCTCTCTCCTTCTCTCCCCCCTCCTTCTCTCCCCCCCTATCTATCAGTCAGTCAGTCAGTCAGTCAGTCAGTCAGTCAGTCAGTCAGTCAGTCAGTCAGTCAGTCAGTCTGTCTGTCTGTCTGTCTGTCTGTCTGTCTGTCTGTCTGTCTGTCTATCCATGTATATATTGATCAAGTACTATCTATTTATCTACCTGTATATCTATCTATCCATCTATCTATCTGTCTATCTATATCATACAATGGGCATGATATGTCATCAGATATAAAACTGGCTAACTAGATTAACTTTCAAGGGTCAGAGTACCCCAGGTTGTCAGATTTGAAACAAATTGGCACACAAACGAAGCATTGAAAACCAACTGGATCAACTGAGATTTACAAAAAAGCCTTGTCCTCTTTTGACAAAGCTAAATGACCAAAGCCTTGCAAAACATACTGGAAAAAACGTTCAAATCTGAAATTCCTTGGAAAATAAAGGTCATGGTTTTATATAAAAACTAAAGAAGGTTTCCTGCTATTGTCTTAAAATGTGCAACACTTTCCATACGCGAGCATATCTTCCCACTGAAAATAATAATAAAAATGAATTTGCAACATACTTCCACATATTAATGAACTGCTCCATGCAGTCAGTCATTAAAAAAACAACATAAAAGCAACATCACCAAAGTCATAATAGCTCATTGGCTATTAACTTTAACCTAACCGCAATCTCATGAAACTGCTCTCAACTACATTTAGCCAGAACAGCCAGAACAGCCCACTTGGTGGTGATTTAGCTTGTTTGTTACTGCTAGCACATCAATTACACGTCCGATCCTCACAGGCTTGAAAGAACATAAAGACCCATTGTAGTCTGACAGAAAGGAATATGTGAGTTGTTCTGTTGTTTGCATTTATGCCTGGGCCTTTTCTGATGAGTGGAAAAACAACATTATTTTACATGTTCTAACCTATAGATCTGTAGGACCTGTGGATGAATAGTGACAGAGAGGATAAGACAGACATTGCAATTTAACCAGTTTTTAACCTGATAACACTCACTTCTTGAAGCTTCAGAGATTCTAACCTTTCCAAGAAAAAGAAGCCCCTTAGGTATTTAGGAAACATGTTGATCTAATAGAGAAATAGTCAGAAAGAACATGGGATAAGGGTTTTAGCATGGTAAACACTCTTAAGTTGTATATCAATGGTTCAGCACTGCATTTCCCCTACATGCCAATGTGCTGGCGTAGATAGCTGGCTATGGTACTATTATCCAAATGTCACCCAAAAGATGACTCCTCATTGCAATTAATTTGGCAACATTTTTCCCAATTTACATTTAGGGCATTTAGCAGACGCTTTTATCCAAAGCGACTTACAATAACCTACATTTGTCATAAGAAGTGCATCAATACATCACTGTCGGTACAGAAAGGATGTTCATAGAACCAAGTGCAAGTACCACCAATTCTAAGAAAGGTTAGGCTAGCTTTAGGTGGAGTCATCCCTATGTTCCCCGGGTCCTATGTTCCCCGTTTTTCCCCAAAAGGGTCCTATGTTCCCCTTTAGCAATACATACCGGGGCGCATAGGACCCTTTTTCTAAAAAGGGTCCTATACTCCCCACTGTTGCGGGGAACGGGTCCTATGTTCCCCGCAATCTATCAATCTTTAAAAATATTGAAACTTTGACGCGACATTCGCGTGACGACAGCCAATCAGCGTTCAACAGTGTCGCCACTGAGTGACATGTGTAACGTAACAGCCAATCAGCGTTCAACCGGCCAACTCAGTGCGGTGCAGTCCGGGGTGAACTGCAGCATGGAGGAGAAAGTGATTGTTGCCGTTTGCGACTCGCGGAGCTCTATATAGTATATAATATATTATAATTGTTCATATAATATCACGGCCAAAAGCTCTGTGTGCCTGATGGCCGTAGCGCGGGGAGCTCTCGTAGGGATTGGGCTTCTCGGGTTTGTTTACCGGCGTTGCTATGGTTTCCGGTCTTGTGTGTTCCAACGGTTTATTAGGTAGGCCTATCTAATAAATCTCTGTCTAATCAATACTTCATTCACTGCCACTTCCGTGGTCATTACAATATTATGAATAGACTGCGTCGGGTTCTCCGACGTCTCTCCCTCTTCCACAAAAGGTAAAGACATCCATTGGTGGTTATTTCGGCCGGAATTTGGCAGTTGGAAGTAACAGACCGGGGAACATAGAACCCTATTTTTTAAAAAGGGTCCTATGTTCCCCGGTCACATACATATCGGGGAGCGTAGGACCCTTTTCGGGAAAAGCGGGGAACATAGGACCCTTTTTAAAAAAAAGGGTCCTATGTTCCCCAGTCTCATACAAAGAGGGGAACATAGGACTCGGGGAACATAGGACTTGGGGAACATAGACACGCTCCCCTTTAGGTAACTGAGTAGCAAAAAACATTATAATTTAGGATTTTTATTTTTAAGCAAAGAATATCAACCCCCATCAAGATTATTAGTTTGATTCTGACCACCGAATCCTGTCAGAGAATATTAGGGGGGGATGCCCAAAACAGACACGTTTTGAACACATGTGGAAGGTGGTGGCTTAGCACAGCAAGCACACTACTCTACCAATTACAGAAATAACTTATTTTTCACTTATCGGCAAACATTATCGGGAACTTATGGATATTGGATGTCCAAATGGCCATCGTATTGCCTGATTTATAGGATATTTTCTCATAGAACTGAAAGAAAAGCCTTGCATAGGATGGCAAAGATAGGATGGCACGTTCTTGCAGATCATTAGATGCCTGTGATTATGTACTTTGTGGCCATGTTGAAGTTAATGGTTGTACGATACATCAAAGACTTTTTCCTTTTTACCTTTTCGACCATAATCACTCCATTCTGTCTTCGGGTTTATGTCTTAAAAATCCAATCCTATGTTAAACATTTTCTATCCCTTGTGATTTTTGCATCCGAAACAGCACAGCCTTGTGTAGCGTTCACACCAAAAGCGAGGCCGATTTTTGACGCGGCGCAAATACATCAAGTCAACGCAAAGGAGCGATTAGATTAGATGTATCTAATCGCTATTTAATAATAATATTTCATATTATTATTTATTTTTTTCGTTTGCATTGAAGAAGTAGAATCACAAAAAATAAGCATGAACCCTTTAGTTCGGGAAAAAATATGCATCTATTATCCTCTTTGCATGACTTTTTATGCATTCAGGCCGGGCCAAAATTTTGCTTCATTTTTGTTGTGTAAGCACCTTTGTCATCGTGACTGTCTATATGTTGTCTGTTCTTCCTGCCCCCTCGTTGCGCTTGCATATCTACTTTGTTTACACCCAGAAACACGTGTGTGGGCCTCTTTTGTCAGTATGACTATCCCAATCCTCTTGCAAACTCCCCATTCAAGCCATTTATTTTATCCTGAGAATTTCCCTTGAATGGTCAAAATGAGGGTAAATAAAATGAATTAACAGAGATAGCTAGCCAATTCAATTTGATTCAATTCATTTAATTTGTATAGCCCTTAATCACCAGTACAGTCTCAAAGGGCTTGCAGTTTTTTTCCATCGCTTTGGTACATTTCTCAGTTCACAATTGCAATTCTCAAAACTACTTGTTCAATCTTCACATCATTGTGTCACTTGCGCACATCCATGAAGCTGTTCCTCATTCTTTGAACAAGTTGCAAATGTACATCCATGCAAATGATTATGTACAATTCTCTGCTCTCTCCTACATTATCAATTACTTATGTCATATTGAACAAAATGTATTATAATGGGTCTCTGTCGAATACTTTCACCCCCCAACAACATTTAGGCATTAGTTCCTTGCATAAGTCGGTAGACCAGAGAACAGTGAATTACAATAATCCAGCCTTGATGATATGAGTGTCTCTGTATCAGCTGCGAATAACATTGATCAGATTTCAGAAATATTTTCTCAGATGAAAGAATGCAATTCTACTTTTGACGTGTTGTTCAAAACAAGGCAAAGGGTCAAACCAGACACAAAGATTTTTAACACAGGCACTTTGCGAGAAGACCTATCTGTCGAAACATAGTGAGCCTGCTTAGAATTTTCATTGGTCTTGCTTTGGGCCTGTAACTATCTGCTCTTTCTTGAGCTACCTGCAGCTCTGTTAGTTCTACATCCATCTTTGTATTGCAGTCAGACAGGACTCAACCTTCTGGGTTGAGCCCTTTGACTTAACCGGGATGTTGACTTGAGTGTCATCTGCAAAGCAGTGGAAGCTGATTCCGTTGCCCAGGGGAAAGCCTGTAGATTACAAAAAGCAATGGACCAAGGACGGACCCTTGGGGGATACCCAAGCTTAGATTGTAATGTTTCGATTCTGATCCTTCACAGATAACTTGTTTTCTATCTGTGAGCTAAGATTCAAACCAGGGCAGAATCGTTGATGCCAACATGATGTTCGATACGGTGAAGAAGAATGTTGTGGTCAATTGTGTCGAAGGAAGCACTGAGGTCGAGCAACACAAGCAAGGAGCTTGCATTGGTATCCATCGTAAGTAGAAGATAGCAATTGTTAGCACATTATTTTTTGAGGCCAGGGACTGCTCCGGGTTTATTTCTTACACTCAGGGCATCTCTACTTTGATTGGTTTATGGCACGGGTTCCGAACCTATTCTCTCCAGGACCCACCTAATTCACTGCTGCTGCATTTGCTACATTCTGAAATTGCGGCACTGCTAGGACGTCAAATTGTCCCCACGGTTGGGAACCACTGGGTTAGGGCAATCCATCTTTCCTGTCAATCACTTCCCTGCACAACTCGTTATCACCTCAATTGAATGGTGATAACTTTCAGTGCCTACTAGACTTAATTTGGCCTCTGTTATTTAACCTCTACATGCTCCCCCTAGGCCAAATATTTCAAGACATTACATAACACAGCTATGCAGATAACACCCAGATTTACCTTGCATCATCACCTGATGACTTTGGTACTATTGACTCTTTATGCCTGTGCATTGCAAAAGTGAATAGCTGGATGCAAAATAGTTTCTTACAATTAAATAAAGATAAAACTAAGATAGTTGTATTTGGGAAGAAAGAAGGGAGACTGAGGCTCAGTGCCTACTTGAAGGCTAAAAGTCTTAAGATAAAACCCTAGTAAAAAATCTCAGTTATATCTTGGATTGGGATCTTAGTTTTTGTGATCATATAAAAGCCACAACTAAAACAGCATTCTGGCACCTAAGAAATATAGTTAAGATTAGAGATGTTGTATCTAAGCAGGACTTAGAGAAGCTCATGCACGCATTTGTATCATCCAGGCTTGACTATTGCAATGCCCTCTTCAGTGGCCTCCCCAAAATGTCAATCAGTCGGCTGCAATTAATTAAAAATGCTGCTGCAAGAATTTTAACTAAATCCAAAAAAGAGAACACATCTCGCCAATCCTGAGGTCTTTGCATTGGCTTCCAGTACAATTCAGAATTGAGTTTAATGTCCTCCTCATCATCTTTAAGAAATTCATGTAAAAATAAATCTCAGATATGCTAATCTATTACAAAACTAACAGGTCAGTTAGATATACTGATACTGGTCAGCTGGTTGTGCCTAGGGTCAGTTCTAAGCAGGGTGAAATGGCATTTAGCCATTATGCTGTCCGGTGTTGGAACTAACTACCAACAGAAATGAAATCTGCCCCTACTTTAACTTAAAAATAAATTAAAAACCCAATTTATTTTCTATTGCTTTCAATTAATCTTGTGTTTGTTTTGTTTTATTCTGTTGTTACTTGAATAATTATATATATATTGTTGTAATTATTTGTTTATTTATATATGTATATTTCTCATTGTATTTTATTTTATTTTAAAGCACTTTGAATAACCTCTGTCTCTGATAAATTTGACTTTGACTTTGACTTTTGACCTCAACGGAGACATGTAGGAAGCAGAGAGGGAGGATGTTTGGTTGGTTATTTTTCAAAATCCTTCTGTCTTCTGGTTTTCAACCCTCAAATCGTACCTGAAGCAGATATCAACAGCACCACTTTAGTCAGGAATAGAGTTACCATTGGAGAGTGTATGACTATTTTAAAAGTACAAGTCTGATCATCATCTCTTATGTGGCCATGCCCCCCACCACTGTCCTCTAACATGTGTGTCCTTGGACATTTTGTCCTCCATGGCCTGGCATCAGAGACCGGGTTATCATTTAGATGCTTTTATCCAAAGCTACCCTGAGTTAAAATGTAACTTAGGAGCAGGTAGCAGTGAGTGCATCTTCCTCAAGGAGTCCCAAAGGTAGACTGTAGTCATTGGGGATCGAACCAACAACCTTTTGACTGGAATACAGTCCCTTGCCCTAAGTATGACAACACAAGTATACTGTCACACGCCAGTTCTTCCAAAGATGTCCGATGCCAAAACCCTTGTCTTGTGCAGAGCCATTAAACAAGGACAGTTCCAAGAATCTTTGTTTGCGTAAAATTCTTCTTATTTAAAATCAAGCCACTTAATCTAACTTTGTGTCCGGTGCTTTATTCAATTATCCTCGTGACAAACTCCTAATTTCATTGTGGCAGCCACTGTCTCAAACCAACGAATGCACACTTGCATACACACACTCGCACACAGACGCAGACAGACACACACATACAGGCAGATACACATTTACGCTGATACACACACACACACGCATAGACAAAGATACAAATAAATAGAAGAGGAATTCTTGTTACTGGATGACTTGTTATGAAATAGGTCAGCGGTAGCCGGCGGTTACCATTGATGACAAGCCCTATTCGTTGGCTTTCTGGTGGTTCGAAATTGTGCAACTTTGTTTGTTTCTTGTTTTTTTCTTCACAGTTCCAGTTTTCTGCCAAACATTGGAAGCCTTGTTCATCGCTAATTCTGTGTAACATTTGTTTTATATTTTAAATTTTCTGCAGTAACATTGGGGCAGTTGTCTGTAGGACTGAATGGTGGGGTAAGGTGAGAGGACTCAATTATTCTGAATTTGTCAGATAAATGAATTAATTGTGAATTATCAATCTCAAAATCGAATTCAGTTGCATCTGTTCCATTGCAAGGTCAATAAGTTAATTGCATCAGGCATGAAGGGGATTCCAGTGTTAAGTAGGTTATGCATTTTTTACTGAATCATTTCAAGAAAAGTTGTTGGCCAATGAGAAGAGTAGAATGTATGGTGACAGCTGAACAGAGCATTGTTAGCAGCCTATTTTCTCATTAACAGCTACCTAATCACAGAATGATTAAGACCCTAACCTTTGGTTCCACAAGAATAATTTAAACAAAACAACACACAGTGTCTGCAATTATATTGAATGGAATAATGCATTATTGATTGTTAATATTAATGATAAAGTATGTTCAATTAACTATCATGGAGATAAACTGCAACATGGGTAAGATGCTGAAATGCTCAAAGCTCATTCAAACTGTTTTTCTTATTTCTCACAATGACAGTGTCAAAGAAAGAAAGAAGGAGAGACAGACAGACACGCAGACAGACACGCAGACAGACAGACAGACAGACAGACAGACAGAAAGAAACACAGAGAGACAGACAGACAGACGGACGGACGGACTGTATTCACACATGTGTATTCACACATGTGAACAGTTAGTCTGGAAAAAACATAGTTCTCATGCTGCCCCTAAAACCTTATAATACTTGAATAGCTCTTATAGAATACCCTTGTGGAATAATTATAGATTTTATGTCCTTAGGTATTGTAGTGAACTGTTCATTGAAACATATCTAACCGAAGCTTTTGGATAGATTATTTCCGAGGGTGAAGGTCGTGCAAAAAAAGATGCATACAAACAGGGTTTGACAGACAGACAGACAGACAGACAGACAGACAGACAGACAGACAGACAGACAGACAGACAGACAGACAGACAGACAGACAGACAGACAGACAGACAGACAGACAGACAGACAGACAGACAGACAGACAGACAGACAGACAGACAGACAGACAGACAGACAGACAGACAGACAGACAGACAGACAGACAGACAGAGACAGTAAAAAATGAGGAATGGAACAATGACGAGCGAGCAATGCGATCTTTGTCTCCCTCTAGTGGCGGATCTTTCCAAGTGTCATTTTCCTGCGACAACCGGGATTGACGTCACATGCATGAGTCGACCCAGAATTGGCAATGTGAGAATTCCACGTTTTTATATCTTCGGCTCGATAACTAGCCAGAATGTCGATATATCACGACGAGGTAGAGATCGAAGATTTTGAATACGATGAAGAAACCGAAACGTACTACTTCCCTTGTCCCTGTGGTGACAGGTTCGCTATAACTAAGGTAATGTATAAGATGAATGTATTATAACAGGTACCAATACTGGGCTATTGCGGAAAGTTTTATCAGTTGAATCGCTGTTAGTTATCATCAAACATGTAAAACCTTTAAAACGTTTGCTTAACAATGATTACTCATATTTAGCAGTTATTTTTGTGTACTGTGTTATTTTTCGTGGGACAGTAAAGCCCATGCATCAGGATGACACAGCATGCTTATTGTTATGAATACAATGCTGAACTGATCACGTGTTTTGCATTACGAAAGCAGGGTCTGAGGAAATAGTGTTGTTCTAAGGGTTGTAATTCTAATGGTTCTAAAGGGGCTGTAGTTCTTATGGTTCTAAAGGGGCTGTAGTTCTAATGGTTCTAAAGGGGTTGTAGTTCTGAAGAGGCAGTAGTTCTAATGGTTCTGAAGAGGCTGTAGTTCTGATGGTTCTGAAGGGGCTGTAGTTCTAATGGTTCTGAAGAGGCTGTAGTTCTGATGGTTCTAATGGGGCTGTAGTTCTTATGGTTCTAAAGGGGCTGTAGTTCTAATGGTTCTGAAGGGGCTGTAGTTCTAATGGTTCTGAATAGGCTGTAGTTCTGATGTTTCTGAAGGGGCTGTAGTTCTAATGGTTCCGAAGAGGCTGTAGTTCTGATGGTTCTGAAGAGGCTGTAGTTCTGATGGTTCTGAAGGGGCTGTAGTTCTAATGGTTCTGAAGGTTTTTTTAGTGCTGTAGATCTAAAGGGATCTGTAGTCGCTAGACTGCTACTGTTTGGACACTTGTTGTCTGCTTTACTATTTGTTAGTGGTCAGTAGAATACGCTTTTGCATTGCCTCGCCATTTTCAGTAATCCACACTCGAGGATCTCAAGTTCAGGTTATACAGTACATCCTAATAAAGGGTAGCATGATATGTATTTTTGTCTGCTAATTAGAAAAATGTATGAACTTATCTATTCAGTGAACATTAACACCTGTTTTTCCGCAGGAAGACCTTGAAAATGGTGAAGAAGTGGCTACATGTCCAAGTTGTTCCCTGGTTGTAAAAGTCATTTATGATCAGGTGCGATGCTCATCCACACTTTACTGTAACAAACACCAATTGGTTCACTCTTATGCTGCCTGCGTTTGCGAGTACTTTACAACGGCTTATCACAAACACCTAATTGCAATTGTTTATATTTGTGGCAGGCGCATTCACGTGAGATTCAATTTTTTGTAAAATCAAAATCCTGATATAGGGCAAACCCCTGCTAGACACGTGTATTCAATGCAACTTACACATGATGCTGAGAAAATGCAAACATACTGACAACCATATTTAAAAATAAACACAAAATCGAAAAGCTATGCAGAGCAGCTATAAGAATCTGAACACATGGTTAGTATACGGTTTTGGTTTCTGTTCACAAGCAAAATTGAAGTGCATGTTAGCTAGAGTTTCATCTCCAAAATGCAGAGATAGTCTCAACAAAAGTGTGAACTGAGTCCAACATAAGCCAATAGATTCAGATGTTCTCGGAAGAGAGGGGTTTCAGATGTTGACATTATTCAAATATAATCATAAATGCAGAGCATGCATTATTGTGTACATGGAGTGGCTCGTTCTAAATGTTTCATATCTGATAGCACATAACACACACCTTACTTGTGTTATTGGTGGCCGCGGTGTTGCAGGAGGAGTTCATGGCTGGGGAGGTTGTGGAGGCACCCTCAACGGAGAACAAGCTGGAATTGGCCACGTCGTGATAAAAGATGAAGCCTAGCCTGTGGATCTCAAGGAACCACATGCCTCCCCTCTGACCAATGCTTACTGTTTACCAGACCGACGGTTCGGTGGGAGATCCCACGCTGTTCACTGTTCGTGATGACTGGGTTCCTGGTTCCATCGTCTATTTATAAACGTGTCGATATTTTCTGATTACCTCACCAGCTACTCTGAAACAACAAAAGGGGTTACTTCATGATTATGCAAAATTATCTGTAAATAACTTTTATTTATATTTTACGTGTAAAGCTGAATAAAAACTGTTGACTCCAAATAACACATCGTTTCGTGTTTATTTTCTGCTGTTGTAGTTTGTCCATCAGAGGGCGCCCTTGAGAAGGGATGGACAACGGTCCGACTGAGCAGAAGTGACTGAGCTGGAGGCCCTGTTATATCCACTGACAGTGAAACACTTACAGCTGTTTCCGATACATTCTGACCAACCACACATTACAAGTTTCGCTTATCTTTGTTACGATTTGACTAGAATTTGAGCGATATGGGATTTTGATAGACCTATGTTATTTGCCATAAAGAAAATGGCTCTGGAACCAGATGTGAATTACAGGCCAGATTCGAACATTTAGTTTTGACTGAGGTTTTACCCGTTGACCTGAGATAGATGCTCTGTTCATCCACATCAACACCAATGCAATTCAGCTGCTCAGTAGCCTAGACTAAAGGTCTAGTGGGCCATAAGGGAAGATGACCAGCGCTCGTCCACGTCTGCTCGTGCGCGCGTAGACTGACGAGCGACGGAGCGCGAAGCAAAGGGCGTATGGCCTATATAAACTGTAGGATGGATGGCGCGCGTCACCGCCGTGTCCTTGACGTGATCTTGACAAGGATCACACGTCTCATTGCGTGCTTGTTTTATTGGGGCCTTTTTCAGATATGGTTATTATGGTTTAATGGATTTCTGAGCAGGGGGTCGTTCTAATTGAGGTGAGGCACAACAGAGCGCTCCTATCACACAATATGATCATTGTCTCCTCTCCTGAAGCAGACAAGCTTAAAAAAACAAACAATATATGTCTATAATATGCAACCCCCATTCTAATACCACGGTCATGTTTTTCCCTCTAAGCCCTCTCCATTGTCAATGTTAAATGGAAATAGATCAAAAGAATTAGTCACTTTGACCTAGTTTTGTTTTTTAATCCCAGCGGTCCCGGGCCATCTACACGCGGATCCGTAGTCCCCTCGCTGATTGTTATTACATTATTTATATTGGGGCTGCTGTTATAAAGCTGCCGCCCCCCCATGCTCTAGGTTAAGCCATTCAAAACCTGTACCTGTGTTAACTCGTCATGTCCTCCTAGTTTACTGTCAAACATTAAGAATTGATTCACTGTTTATCTATACCCTACGCGCCTCCTAGGTGTATTTGTGTGCGTGTGTGTACGTGTACGTGTACGTGTATGTGTATGTGTGTGTGTGTGTGTGTGTGTGTGTGTGTGTGTGTGTGTGTGTGTGTGTGTGCGTGTGTGCGCGTGTGCGTCCCCTCAGCTTTCTCTCCCGTGGCCCCTCTGACGTCACGGCTCCTGGCAGCCAGCAGCAGGACTCGGCAGGCGGGAGGCGACGGTAGTAGTAGTTGTAGTGATAGGCGACCAAACCGCACACATTGTAAGGTAGCAGCTGCCACTGGGGCCTCGTTTTGTCAAACACCTGCCCCGAAAACCTAAACATCGTGGGCGATTTCATCGGGGAATTAACAGGAGGGCGACTCCTGGTCAACTTCGTCGGCAGGGTTGGACACCGACACCCGACTCTCTCCCTCCGGTCTCCTGCTCATCCTCCTCCTCCTTCTCCTCGCGGGGACCGACCGAGGTAAGGGTATCAGCGGCCGGAAAGGGGTCCGACTGAGGACAAAGTTGCACATCTTTCAGGCTGGGTGCTGATGATGATCGGGGGCGGGGGAATTCGATCCTTGGGGAGTTAAAAGGTGTCTAGTTAAGAGCCAAGTAAGGAATATCACTGTGTCCAGGAGATAGTGTGTTTAATCGCTCTGAACGCGGAACGTTTATCTGGTTGTGTTGTTGTGGGAGCAGAGCGCGGCGGTCAGTGCATGCGGCTCGTCTGCTCCTTTGTCCACCGCGCCGCACAAAAGAGGTTCAGAGACAGTGAACAAGACCAGGTTGGGTTGCCAGATTGGTTGGGGAAATCTGGCCCAATCTGGCAACACTGTTCACAGAACAAGTTTGGGGTGCTGTGTTTTGGACAAAGCTTGCCAATATCATCTATCACGTTGATGTGCTTTTCTAGGCGTGTTGATCCCTCAGTGAGATCTAAAGATGAGGGGGAGCTGATGCCTCCGC
Source organism: Gadus morhua (assembly GCF_902167405.1). Lineage (NCBI taxonomy): Eukaryota > Metazoa > Chordata > Actinopteri > Gadiformes > Gadidae > Gadus > Gadus morhua. Next base: position 30,687,954 of record NC_044051.1, on the reverse strand, counting down.
TGTTAATATGCACTTACAGGGTGTCATGTTGTTAGTTGGCGTCGCTTTGAGATCTTTCTAAGCAACAATGCATTGAGACGTGATCAGGCTGAGCAGGTGATTATGGTTAGCCCTACATATTTCTGTTATTTGAGATCTATTTCCTAAGTCTCCTTTATCTGTCAACGCGTCATCGCAGAGTCTAGTCCGGCACTGGCATGCGGAGAGAGGTCCTCGTCGGTTCACAAACGACATCTAAGATACTATTGTGTAATAACATTAAGGAGCAGAGGGAATGGATGGCCGCCAGATGGTTTTGTATTCCGAGTGTTGTTCTACATGTAGTGTAGCCTACCGCAAACGTCATTTTATCAGGACGAATTAGGGATAAACTCCCCAAATCGCTTTGATTCATGATGCAAATGAAGAGAGTGGGCAGTGGACTCAAAAGACCAGCCGTTGACATTCAATAAAGAGCTTATTGGTTATAGATGTCCGTGTTGGTCTACCTTTTGTGAATGCTGTTTTCAGAAGTGTTTGATAACCTTTTCCTTCTCACGTGTTGGTGAGGCTAACTGTCTTCCTTAAACCAAACGGGGCCAACATGTTGTAGCTGTCTGTATTCAGGTCAGTGCTTTTTAATTGGGTGGTTGAAATAGTGAGAGGCATACCTGTCACAGTAAGTCCCTTTGGCTGTGGTTTCCCAACCTTTGACCCCAGATGGACCACTAGGTCGTCGTCAAGATCTTTAGAGGACCACCTCAATTCAAAAGGTGGAAAATAGAGTGACTGAGCAAAGAGGGCCAGCCCTCACTTTATACTGTTATTACTGCAGGAAGGCCAGTGTGAAACAGTGAAAAGGTCAGCAACCGTTCTTAAACTCCCAGTTGGATTATTCTGCAAACGATAATGAACAAAAAATATCTGTGGTAAACTTTCAAATGCAAACATATGGATGGAATCCTAAAAAAACCCGACACGATTTAGGAAAAAAAAACAAGCAATGACAATGTTTCCATAATGTTGCTTTTTAATTTTGCTCATTCTTTTTTCGATGATTGTAAATTTGTCTAGAAGAAAAATTCCTATCTACCAACTGTGGTACTCTTGACTACCAGTTGGAGAACCAGGACCCAGGGTTACCCTTTAAGGTTAGTACTCAATTCACCAAGAGCAAAGGGTCTACACCTGGGGCCCTCACTGTTCTGAGGCCCCCATGCTTGGCCCGGCCCCACCCACACAGGAACCAATTTTTAAGGAGAACCTTCAGACTCAGCTAGTTTAAAAAATAAGAGCCAACTGCTTCACATGCGTGTTGGGAATGGCTATCGCAAAATTTCAGTTTCTGCAAAAAGGTTGGAACATTGACATGTGTATGTGTATTGACATACACATACACTCTTTGAATCAGGCCGATTTGAGAACGTAAAACCTAGACCCATGATGTCAAGGCTCTATTCCTGACATGCACATGAAAATAATTGTGAGTACGGTGCTCATGTCAGAAGAAACAAGCAATACATTTGATGCCCATTGATAACAATGCTGCTCCAAGCAGTTTATTTGCTATAAACCCTAGCATATTAACAACAGACCTACATTGGCTGGATTGCATTAACTAGCAGAGGTCCAGAGTATTCCTACTTAAGTGATTTGTCTTGTTGTTGTGAAAGCTATGTTTGTCCTCTGAAATGACACCAGTGCAATCAGCATGCACGTTGCCTTCTGCTCGTAGTGTGTGTGAAGTGCTGGCTAATGTAGCCCACATTGTGTAACAAGCATAATTAGATATTGCCTTGAGGATTTTAGATATTATCATATGGGGATGACAAAGCCTTATTGTTTCTCTTTCCCTGGTGTCTAACTCTGAATCCCCATTTTCCTAAAGACAACAAAACAGTGAATGTCTATCAAATTCATATCTGTAATGATTTTCTTTAAAAGATAACACAAATATTTCAGAGTGTATTATTAGTATTATTCATAGTTCAGAGTCTATTATACTCCTAAATATCAGACCACACATTGGGTATTCACTCTAAATAAGGTCCCCTACCATGGGTATGATTGAGATGTTGTGAATCATGCGCTGCACAGGTGTCAGGGGGAGATCAGATCCTTCTGGACATCAACACAGCATTCCAACGCTGCACCTGCCTATCATCCCCCCCCCCCCCCCCCCCCCCCCCCCCCCCCCCCCTTCCACACCAGGAACAGAGCCATAACTGAATGTTCCCAGGGTGGGATAGAGAATAAATAAGAATCATTTGACAGTACCCATATGGTGTCTGTGAGTCAACAAACACCTATACATCTTTACCTGGGTGTGTCTTCCGGGGACGCTTTCTTCACAAGCCAGTAAAACACACACACACACACACACACACACACACACACACGCAGACACACACACACACACACACACACTCACACACACACACACACACACACACACACACACACACACACACACACACACACACACACACACACACACACTCTCTGGCTCAAAATGTATTATTTGGATGACATTTCGGCCTTCGAATGTTCTGTAAATACATACATTATAGCCATCATACGTGCAGAGACTGCTTCCTTTCTCCTTCACAGTCCAATATATAGTTGAATCAGCCCACAGGCTGTTCTACGTAACGGAGAGAGTTGGGGAAGGTTTCATTTTTCTAGTTATATTGACCATTTGACTATTTATGCATGTAAGAGTCTTACATGTAGTCGTTTTAATTTTTTTTTATTTACATCTGGTTTTCAATATTGAACATAGCAACTTTTAAATGTTTTTCTTACCTTCAAAGCCACAATTTCCAAAAATCATTTTTTTATTTAGGTAAATCTTCTTTGCAATGCACTTCAACTATAGCCTCATAGATTTAGCAGAGATTTAAAATCCTGTAATTCCTTCCAGGAAAATTTGAAGGAAGTCTTTGCTTGGCTGAAACTACCAGTTGTGCGTGAATTAAATATATGATACATTATGCATTAGGGATAATTCCCATGTGCAATGAGGCAACCGCATATCGTAAATGTGACATCATGAATACTTTCACTTCAAGGTTTTACCTAGTTAACTTTTATGTTTTTTTCCTAATGGCAGCAGGATCTGGAAATATTGGAGGCTGAAGGTTATGACACAAATTCATATTTTTATCATAGGTTGTGGTAAATTCAGCCATTAAATATTGAACAGATTTCCAGGTGGTACTGTGTGTTATTAACAGGGAGTGTTAGATACTATTGCTTTGCAGCATGACGCAGTCCATATAAAGGGATGCACCGTTTGCATCCAAGACACACGCAGACAGAAAACAGACCAGAAAACTTTTTTACTTACAAAGCAAAGTCAGATAAAGGCTATCCCTTTCCATTCTGATCCATATGTTCGAGCCTGTGAATTCTGCTTATTCTGCTCAACCCCTCATGTCCACCAGTCCACTTCTCCCATCCACTATGGATTTATTTCAAATGCCTTTTGTCTGGCTCAAACAACATAAACAACAATATTATTTGTTTCGATTTTGTCAGAACACTGTTTTTTTATTGAAAGTTTTTTATTTTATGACTCATCAAAATAATTATCAATAAATCTTCTGTTAATCGACTTTTCATTTCAACCACTAGCAACCTGAAGGTATGCTAGTTTGATTCCCTCTGCCGTAGAAGCTAAACTGACACAGCAGAATGGTAAACAGCTACCTGTGATCAAATTCGGTGTCACTGTTCTCTGCATGCTTCCCTCAATATCGAATGGCTTTTTCCTTAAACCAATGTGAGAGCAGCAGGTAGTCTGGCATGAAGAACACAAAAAGGTTTTCTTAATCTCCTTCAGCAAAGACTCCTGCACTTCCTCTGAATTACCTCTGTTTCAATTCAATTCAAAAAGCTTTATGGCACGACCATTGTTGTGAACAGTATTACCGATGCATTATTGATCTTTATTTTTTACACCTGAAGTATGTTTTCTTTCCCTACGAGAGTTTTCTACTTTGTTAATGCATAATAATAAAACAAAACAAAAAAAAAACCTTTTTCTTTTTATATACATTGGTAGTCAAGGCGGGGCCCTATTGTTGTTAAGGCGGCCGCCTTAACAACACAGTGCTGGGGGAAACACTGACGTTAGCAATAAATGTAGTACGGAATATGTTTCAACACATCTTAACAAAATCAATCAATTAACGTCTTAAAACAAGTTAAATCAATCAACAAATGAATAATAAGCTCTGCAAACTACCTCAATGCAGAGTCGGCAGAGACCAGTGCTTTTGAATGTGTGGACTAAATACTGCATAAATTCTGAATCAAATCAATTTCAGTGTAAGTTTGGACTTTTCTTCATCTTCAGACATGAAGCCTCAGACATGAAACCTTTTTGAAACTGCTGAATGTTCTGAATGAGTGATTGAATGAATGGATTCAATCATTCCTGGCAAACTTCATATTGGCTTTGAACCTGAGGTCTCCACAGCAAAACACCAGGGACACTCAGGGATAGATGATACAATTTAACTGTGACATCCCATAATGTGCCGTTGTATTTTTCTTCATTCACATAACACTACTGTAGAATAATATTGCCCAAATCAAAACAGAAAGCTAGACCACATACTTCCATGCAAATCTTGAAAGACATGGAAAACAGTTGTCCATCCGGCCTTAATGTAGATGCTATCACTATTATCACTGCTTATATTCACCTATGGTTTCCTCTTAACTTATAGCGCCACACTCTTGTTTTGTGTGGTGTCACGGTCAGTCTGCTGTCGGGGTTGAAGCCAGCCTCGAGCTCTTGGTGTCTCAAGCAAGGGACAATCTCTGCCTTTCAGTACCCTCTTTTACCTTCACAAGCGTGTTGCGATGCTAACTGGGCAATTAATCGAATTTTGATCGCGATTTCGATTTTAGCGTCAAACGATCACACAACTAACATAATCAAGTTTTTTTTTTTAATGTTTTATAGAAAGGGCAAAACAGCTGGATATATCTGTATATTATTTTCGATTGGAACATTTTCTTTTTGAGCATTTTCTGTATTTTTTTAAGGTGGAATTTCAAATTTCTCAGTTACAAAGTTTTCTTTGGGAGAAACATGCTGAATAAATACATCATGTTTTCAAACTCAAAAATAAGTGATTTCAATATTGACCAAAATAATCGTGATTATGATTTTTTCCATAATCGTGCAGCCCTAATGCTAACATCCACACGCTAATCAGACACCTAAGCTTTGAACAAAATATATATAAGTCATGTTTCATTGAGTGTCATGTAATAAGTTAAATCTCATAAGCTACTACTATTGTGCTCCACTTTTCTTCCCATGGACAGTCCAACAAATGAAGTGTTTACAATATGCACAGGATGTTTTGGATAGTGTCCCGGAATAGTTATCCATATCCTGACATGTAATTGGCTTTTTGATGTAATCCAGCGCTGTTACATTCCCTCCAATCCCTTCTGGTTGTGGGTCTGGCAGCTAAGTTTTAGGAGCAGGTCAGTATGCGGACTTCGATAGAAAGTGGGCCGGGGTTAGACAGAGTACACACTACCCTTGTCGTCCTCATTTTACTACATGTACAAAGCACTGGTTAATATTCGAAACACGATCGACAATATTTATACAATATTTCCTCTAATGATACAATGTTTTTGGTTCATGGCTCTCATCATGCTATTGCTAATGCTTCCATAGGCCAGTGTCGTTCCAAATATTGAACCCTTTCGGGAGCTTTGGATTCATGTGAATGAAAAAGGGAAAAGACAACAAGATGTCTCCGACCCTGGCCCCGGATGCGTATTCGTCGATTCCCTGTGGGAAAGCACGCAGTACATGACACGGCAGCTATGCCGCGCTAATTAGCTGTGTGTGTGTGTGTGTGTGTGTGTGTGTGTGTGTGTGTGTGTGTGTGTGTGTGTGTGTGTGTGTGTGTGTGTGTGTGTGTGTGTGTGTGTGTGTGTGTGTGTGGGGGGGGGGGGGGTTACATTTATTTATTTATATTTAAATTTTATTTTTTATTTTTTATAGAAAGGGCAGAACAGCTGATACATATCTGTATATTATTTTAGATTGGAACATTTTCTTTTTGACCATTTTCTGTATTCTTTTAAGGCGCAATTTCAAAGTACTCAGTTACAATGTTTTTTTTGGGAGAAACGTGCTGAATAAATACAACATGTTTTCAAACTCAAAAAGTAATCGTTTGAATAATCGTGTTTTCAATATTGACCGAAACAATCGTGATTATGATTTTTCCCATAATCGAGCAGCCCTAGTGTATGTGTGTGTGTGTGTGAGTGGCTCTGTGTGTCCTGTCGATATTCCTCCCTCAAAAGGTATGGGTTTCCTTTAAGCAGGCTCCATCCTTGCAGTGGGATCTCGGGTGGCCTAGTTAGACTGGAGAAAGAAGGCAATCCCAGGGTACAGGGAATGGGAAACATCTAGCTGCTGTCACCTGACCTTTCTAGCCAGCCTCCCCCCCCCCGCCCCACTGACCAGTTGGTCAGGGGATCGATTTGGACTGGATGTCTTTCAATAGTAGGAAGACTAAATGTGACCTTGTATGCCTTGCAGAGATTGATCCTCAATACAGTATACTGTATACCTCTGCTTGCTCTGAGGTAAATTGTGTGTGTGTGTGTGTGCGTGCGTGCGTGCGTGCGTGCGTGCGTGCGTGCGTGCGTGCGTGCGTGATTCTGGCGTCTCAGTTCTTGAGATTACTGGACCATGAATTCAATGAACAGCACACACACACTTAAGTTCAGCCATTATCCAGGTGTGTGTGTGGAGGCACCCTGAGGCCATCTGTTTGTGTTCTAGCCGGTTCCTCTGAGGCTCTGAGTGACCTTCCACTGCAGATGTTGAAGAACAGCAGGAGACTCCTAACCCCGCGAGGGAAAGTGATATATTTGCTATGTCACCCGCATGCTTCTTAAACACGGTTCTATCTGCTGTTATATTGGGTGGGTTGCCAATGGCCCTTTTAATAATTCACAAGTTAAGCAATGTTGAGTGTTTTCCGTTAAAGCCCCTCCATAAAACAAAACTTTATTTATACGTTTTTTTTGTTAATTTTAAATGTTGGTTTCCAAGCTCTGAGGTGGACAAGGGACATGAATGCTTGCCTTTTAAATCAGACTGTCGCTTTTGAAACCATAGTGTCGCTTTCTAAACCGAATTCATAACAGAAAGACATGGTAGTAAGCCTAGGATACAGTAGTTGCAAAGTATATGAGTGCGGGGGTGTTGTGAACATGGCAGGCCCAAGGTTAAGTGTCCTCGATGGCTAGCTGCTCCACTACACATGTAAGCCGTCTGGGCCATGTTGTCTTTTCCCCCCCTTTTTTTTAATGTCTTTGGTCGTAAATAACATTGGCAGTGCAACATATACCCCAGGGGCTCCCACGTCACTGATGTTCTCTCTGCCTAGCTAGGTAGATGATATCACAGAGGTTTCAACGACTATATGGTGAAAGCTTTTTTCGCTACTTTCACTTAGTTTTGGGTGCCCAAACTAAGTGATTTTATTGTTGTCCTCGGATATAATAACCATTTCAGGGTCCTTGTGCAGGTTTAACATGCCTTAATTGGCAGTTTGTTCCGTCTCACACTCAACACCTTTAGTGATTACTCGCTGTCGGTGGATGGAGGTGGTCCTGAATGTCGAATATTTCCATTACGATTCTGAACCTGAATGTTTTCCCTGCTCGCTGAAACACATTTCCCCGAACCCAAGGACTACCGCTTCCGTGAGCACTGAACACGATGTCGGTCGAGAGCTGTGAGCACGGATTGTAATCCATCCTCATAGAAGTGAAGTGTTTGGTTTGGTTATAATACGAGAAACTAAAGTCCTCCAAAGTTTCAAAGTCATCTGCGGACTGCTTCACTGTTCGCCATGCCGGGATAATTGGATGTTGTGTGGGTAGGATGGCAGGATGGCTGTAAATCGCAGACTGAACTGTTTATGCGCGAACGTTAACAGCAAAAAATGTGACTCGAGTCACATTGCCTTGTCACATTGTTATGTTGTATTGTTAGACAATTTCTGCAGCAAACAAATGGGCTCAGAGTAGCCACTTGTACACTGACCCCTCTGACACCTCTTTGAGACTGCATATCTGCACTGTGTGCACGCGCTTATCAGATACAACTCGGCACCGCTGGAATACAGCTGAGGGCAAACACTGAACCACAAGGCGTGTTTGGGCCAGATAATCAGATGGGTCATGGAGAAATGTTTAAAAACTGAATACATGATACTTTGAATACTTTGAAGAAACAGCCTTCATCTTCCATTCCTCTTTCCATCTGGTACACATGCTTACCTCAATATTGGCACATGCAGACATGGGCACACAAAGAAAGAAACTCACTCACTCACTCACTCACTCACTCACTCACACACACACACACACACACACACACACACACACACACACACACACACACACACACACACACACACACACACACACACACACACACACACACTAATCCAAAAAAAACAAGGCAATTTACCCGTCAGCTTGAAGATTCCTAAACCGCACTCATCTGCATATCCCCCCCCCCCCCCGCCCCTCCTCTGTTTGCAAGGGCCCTTTATCATCCTCACTGGCTCGTCGACAGAGCCGGGGCCCATTTAGCATGACCTAATCGGCGTAGCGCGTGGCTAACTGAGCAGAAAATGACTTTCCTCCCAAGTCAATGAGCAAGACACACTGGCTGTATAATATAAACAACCAACAATAAAAATGGAAAAAGTTTTAAAGTGCAGCGATCGCCAGGCCGAAGAAAATGAATAAAACACTGCTTTTATTTTTGTGCGCAGAGAGAATGCAATCAATATTTCAACCCCTTCCGCGGTCCTTGGGCAACTCACCGGAGAATGATTCAACATTGATTCATCTTCAGCGCTTCTCCATAATTCAGTGGGTCCCTGGCGTAGCGGAGTGAGCCCACGTTTTTCTGTCGAGCGCCAACGTCCCGATGTCCTCGATAGTCATGATGACTCAATCGATACAAAGGCATCAAAGACACACACTTTGGGTTTGTTCTTTCAAAGCGGCAATTGCACGAGATTCTGCTTTCGTATATTCGTAAAAAGGTTATATATCCCCAGTAACCAGAGTCTTCGGTTTAGAAAGTGACCGTTTCGTACCGATTCCTAAAAACGATCCAACGTTAAGTTTTTAATGTTGCCATAGTGACCTTCAAGTGCCTCTTTGAATCTGTAACAGCAGAGAGACCGCGGCTCCCCGGGCCATCTTGAAGTACGTCACACAGAGTACAGTACTTTGTTTGGAGGGCACTTCCTTAGGAGAGAACAGGTTATGTTATTTTCCCTTGTCCTGTATGCGTTCTCCTCCTCTATCCTTGAGCCTAAAGGAGGGCAGAGACCTGAATACTGTGAGGCATACATTACAGAGAGAACCTTTACACTTTTACATGACTTTATGCTTTTATTCTGGGGGTCAAATCAACCATGTTTCACAATGTCGGGATATCCCATCTAAAGCCTTTTGGGTACCCGAAACGCAAAACATGTTGATTGCCATTATCTTAATATCGGATCATGAAGTTCCACAATACTATGGCAGATTATCTCTGTTATCTCAGACAATGAGAGGTGTAGTCAGGGTAATTTATGCTAACATGGTCTAGGTGTAGTCTAGTCTCGCATATCAGTCTGATGATGACAGACGCGCTGGAGTCTTGGGGAACGGGTTGATTCACTTTCTCTCGCTTCATGTTTGCTCTGACCGATTCATATGGCTGGAGGCAGGGATTTGTAAGCATGTGATTGGCTATTGACAGCAAACAAATTTGGCCAGCACTAGTCAACTGTATATTAGCGTCTGTAAAGGTTTCAGAACAAAGCTGTGTAGTCCGGCAACTTTATAAAGACACATATTTTAATCCCCTTCGTAATCCTTGCTCGATTGAGTTTCTCTTTGGTAGACTAGACAGACAGACTCTTACACTGAGGCACACACTATTACATACCCAGGCTCACTTCATCTACCTCAATCCACCATGTAATGGGTTTGGTCACTTTAATTCCTCTCCATCGCTGTGCTAATCAGACTCTCCCATCCTCCACGCTCTCTCTTCATGCCCTAATATATAAAATGCACATCTCCATGCAAATTTATCTGGATTATGAATTCATAACTGATTCATATTCATAGGGCCCTTTTACTATAAAAGAAGATAGGCTCTGGGGAATCAGCTTGTTTTTGCGCGAGTGTGTGTATCTTTTTTCCAGTGAGTGGCTGAGTCTCCTCCGAATGAAATGTAGCTGTTAGAGGGATTCGATTAGCGTGCGGGCCCCGCTTGGATCCTTGTTTAGGCCACGAGCCGATGAGCCCATATCATGCCGGGGGGGGGGGGGGGAATCATCTCAGTCATGCTCTCTCATGAGGCTCCAAAAAGTGCAAAATGGCACTTTTGGCCTCACGTCCAATTTAAATGTGTTTGGCTCGCCGCGGGATCCGAAGTTCTGTTTACTGATTAACATTAAACGTCTACTTCTTTAATTTCAGTGCAGAGAGCCTGATTCTGGCTGTGTCAGTTGAACACTTTGCTTACGGAGTTGCACAGGGTCAGGCTGGGGTTTAGGGTTTAGTTTATTTTTTTGCCAAATGACTGACACCTTTGGGAGTGAGTATTGGCAGAGGTCTCATCATGGCTGTTTCGTACCACCTCTCCACAACAAACAGCAAGGTAATGGGCCGTTTTTCACTGAGGCTGACAGAAGTGTCTTAGACCGTGGGGGAGGCGGGTGGCAGGACATGATGGATCACCCCCCCCACCCCCATCTCCATCCACATCTCTTGACGACTGCTATTGATTGGACATGAGGGCCCTCTGTTTCTTTTTCTCTTTGTCTTTCTCTCTCTCCATCATTCCGTCTCTGTCTCTCTCTTATTCTGTCTCTCTCTCTTTCTGTCTCTCTCTGTCTCTGTTTCTCTCTCTCTTTCTCCGTCTCTCTCTCTCTTTCTGTCTCTCTCTTGCTCTATCTTGCTCTCTCTCTCTTTCTCTCTTTAGATCTACTATCCAATCCTGACAAGGGCACACAAACACACATATATTACACAGAGAAGATTGGTTTCCAGTCACTGAGGTGAAAACGACTGCAGCTCAGAGCTCAGTCTGGTGTTACAATACGATTCGTTCCTTCCTACAAGTTTAATTGCGCACCTTCCCTAGTCCTTTGCGGTTCAGCACTCCCGTCCACATGCACCACATTGACGTCTTCTGTGGACCAAACTCAAATGCAAATGAGTCACAATCACATTTGTTTTTTTCCAAACTATCTGTTGGTCAACACGTGTATCACATTGGCACTTGAACTTAAAAGGGCATCATCCGATGGAGGTTGAGTTGCTGTTAGCCCGGACACTGCTATTGGCTTACACCAAACATGACCCTCTTTGGACCACATTTTCCCCACCCGGCGTTCTCTGAACCGTCTAATGACAGCCCAACGACAACAGCATGCACTCCATTAAGCTGGGCTAGCAAACCCCGCCCCTCATTTAGGCCCGCTATGCACATTGCCTTCGATATATTCTCCATCATCTCTACATTTCCTTTCTCCCTATCTCCAGCCTGCCTGTCGCTCTTTCTTTCTCATTTCCTACACTCTCCCATGTATCAATTTCAGCACCCCTCATGCAGCATCCATTATGCACGTTTTCCTAGAGTGATCTCTCTCTCTCTCTCTCTCTCGCTCGCTCTCACTCTCTCTCTGTGGCTCGCTCTCACTCTTTCTCTCTGCAGGTTAATAGTGTTAATTGAATGGGTGCCGTGTGCTTCCTTAATGGCCGTAAATGCCTGAGCAGACTTCCTTGCTTCTCCTGAGCAGCCTCGCTGGTTAATGTGGAAGTGATGGCGGTGAGGCGTGTGTCAACTCGACCAGAGTTTGGCAGCTAGATTTTGGAATTTGACTTTAGATTTTGATAGATATCATTTTAAAGAACTAAAGTCGGTCCCCTGGTGCTGTGCTGTTTGTGGTTATGTGGTTCTTTAGCCACTAAGGAGAGGTGCAACTGAATGAAAGATATTATCGGCCGATATTCGCGTTTTTTACGTGTATCGGTATCGGCCGATACGCGGCTGATTTTCGCCGATATTTTTTTCACCACTTCTTTTTTTTTTTTTAATTGTTCTACCGCACCTGTTTCTAATATTTGTTAAATATTGTTCATCTACTTGTTCTACCTCACCTGTTTTTACTATTTGTTAAATATAGTTTTTTATATTGAAGTTCAATAAATGTTCCTTTAAAAAAGAAAAAAAAAAAAATATCGGCTCAAGAAAATCGGTATCGGCGTATCGGCTAAGGCTGATGAAAAAATATCGGTATCGTATCGGCCCTAAAAAATCTGTATCGGTCGATCCCTAATGTGTGTGTGTGTGTGACCTTCCCCCTTATAAATAAATGCTATAGGTCGGCTGAATCTTGCTGACTGTTTGCAACCAGCTGGGGGGGTCGACGTTTGTTTTGACAGCCTCCAAGATGGCTGACCCCAGGGGTCCCGGTGGGTCAGGATGCCACTTCCTCCTCCACTGTCCGTTTGCTCTATAACTTCCTGCCGTGCTCCCCGGGGAACCCTCTCCTCGAATATCTCCCTCACCTTTTCCCCTCTCTCTCTCTCTCTCTCTCTTTCGCTCTCTCGCTCTCGCTTTCTTCCGTTTTCTTTTTCCTCAACCATCATCGCTCCATCCGTCCTCTTCCCCCCTCCTCTTCTCTCTCTCCCTTCCCTGACCCTCTCCGTTTTTTTTCCCTCCTCCCATATTTCCATCTCCTCTCACTCTTCTATCCGTCGGTCTGTCTCCGGCCTCGCTGATGATCGCTCCTCACTCTGCCTGCCCGATTGGAGCATGTCTGCTTTCTTTCTTTCTTCTTTGTACAGGCTGCCCTCTTTTCCTTATTTCAGCCCCTTATTCGCTGTCTTCTTCTTTGTATTGAAAAATCATCGTCTTCAAGCTGTAGTCTCTCTCTCTCTCCCTCCCTCTATCTCGCTCTCTCCTCTCTCCTCTCTCCCCTCTCTCGTCCCCGGTGATGGCCGGATGTCTTCTCCTCTTTGGCAGATGTTTGGCACTTCGCCACCTCTTAATCAGACCACTGCAGTGTTTCGAAGAGGATATTGAGCAGGAACTTTGTTTTACTTTCTAGAGCAATGAACACACAATGAATAATTAATGGATGGCTGCCATAACAATTTAATGCTGTGTTGCGCTACAGTTGGATGAGGAAGCATCCTATCCCATTTCTTCGATCGTTAGAGATGCATGGGATTCTGCATCTCTAGAGATGCACCCCCCTTCCACCACCACCACCATCACCAATACCACCACCAGTGAGTTTGAGAGGTTATGCTTGTTGTTTAGCTGCATTTTTATCAGCATGCATGTAAAATGTATGTGTTTTAGGATAGATTACTGTCATGATGTACGATTGGCCATTCAGAAAATAATCAACCATCATATAGGCGTGGCTTTGAGTGGAAAGACTCTGGCTGGATATTTGCTCCCTGCTGGGAATGGTGGTTCATAAACGTTGCCAAACGTTTATAAGACTAAAGCGGGTAGCCTACGTCATGCGGAAAATCTATTATACCCAGCAGACGATGGCAATTTGAGAATTGGGTCGGAAATTCAATGCGGGAGGGATTGGTTTTGTTTCATTATTTCTGCAATCAGAATTCGGATATACTGTCTCACTGAAGTCCCCACTGCTCATAACTAAAGGAACTTAATGAAACGAAAACAGAAACTCCTTTTTTAGTCTGGGCCAGCAGGGAAAACTTTGTTTCTTTTGATATAAACTTCCCGCTTAAAGGTTGTTAGCCATTTGCCAATCTAGCTAGCATGCGCCACGCTGCTTGGTGGCTTGATAATGATCTGCTGATTTTTGTGTTTTGGTTCGTCAATCCAGGCTGTTTGTGCACTGTGTGCATGGTGGAAATGAGGTGGTCTGACTCAGCCCTTCTATTGGTCTGGGACTGCCGGTCTTCAATTGAATAGATCCTCTTAGCGTTCTTTCCATGTCCACACCTACTCTGTTCTTCTGTTTCCCCTATAGAAGATGACAAGTTGTTTACTACCTCTTTTCGCCCGCAAACACAGCTAGATGCCAGCTTTATTATCTTGCCTTTTCCACGTGCATTATCTCCAAAGCACTTAAGATATATCACAGTCTCTCTCTCTTACACCCACACACACTCTCCCTCCCCACTCTCAATCTATACTCTCAGTTGATTTTGCACTTCATGTAACATCAAATGTTCCGAATTCGAGTCGTCCTCATGAAGAATCGACTCCTCTGGCTCAAACAAGACTCAAAAACCTCTTGTGAGGAACTTTTGTTCTGACATCGCCGGCAAAACGGCCTGGCTGTCTAACTGTGCGTTCACACCAAAAGCTGTAAAGCGTTTTGAGCGATAAACGCCCAGTCACTTTCTATTAGACATGAGCGATAATGCGATAGCTTGAAAGCTGTAAAGCTAAATGAGAGTTGAAAACAGCTCAACTCTATGCACATGAGCTAGTAGCGTTTCGGCTGTAAATGACTGCCAGCCAATCGGAATGTAGATGTCTCTCGCCGGCGTGGGTCCCAGTAAACATACGCGAGAACTTTACTTCCTAGTTCCTACCACACATTTGTTCCTTCATCATGGTGCGTGAGAGAATAATTGCGGCTATTGCAGGGCATCGTATTTGTCCGCGATTGCATAGCCAACGTGGTGTTATTATAGCCCGACCAGTACCTAAAAAACACATAGCAAGAATAAAGAATTCAGCATATGATTTCAACAATGTATGACGGCATACACAATCCGCATTACGCCACAGGGATGGTCGCACAGTGGAATGCTGATGGAAACAAGCGGACGAGCGGTGGGTGGAGATGTGCGCGCATTTCAGAAGCAGGGAGATGCCGCACAAAAAAACGTGCAGAAGCAGAAAGTCAATGAGGATCAGTCAACGGACGGATGCAGTGGGCACGAGGCCTAGGTCTTCAAAGACTTCAATCTATCAGAGGCGAGTGTCGACCTTGACTCTCCAGAGTCCTTGCACCAGTTGTTATTAGCGGCGGAATTCGTCGCGCGGTGCTGCGTGCGTGTGCGTGTGTGCGTGTGTGTGTGTGTGTGTGTGTGTGTGTGTGTGTGTGTGTTGCGCTAGAGCGACGGCAGCAGAGAGAGCTTGTGGGAGCCTCTACGTTATCGCCAGAGAACTACAGTATAACCACGGGGAGGTCTGAGCAGCTCGAGCACTAGAACGCGATGTTTACGTCACGCACGTGGAGATACGTCCGGTGATCGCCCCGTAAAGCGCGCGGTGATATTTTGTCTACGCATTAAAAGTTGGCGGAAGCGGTTGAAAGTCGTGTCTCAGTGTGTGCTCCGAGGCCGTAGCACCAAATTCTTGGCCCTGTACACAAGAGGTACTGATGGGTCCCTCCCGAATTCCCCCTACCAGCCCCCTGCGCAGAACTGTTGGGGGGGGGGGGGGGGGGGGGGGGGGGGGGGTGGGGGGGTTGAAGAACAATTGTTGACAGGGGGTGGCAAAAATTTAGTATTGGCAAAACTTGTTGTAATTTTTTATTTTGAGGCGGCAGGGGGTGTTGTCGCAGCTAAATGTAACTAATAAAGTATCTTGTAATATAACTTAGTTACTTTTAAAGTCAAGTAATCAGTAAAGTAACTAAGTTACTATTTTAAGGAGTAACTAGTAATCAGTAATCTGTTTACTTTTCAAGGTAATTGGCAACACTGCAGTGGTAACAAATAGATTGTAAAAAGGCACACCACGTGAAGTTATTTTTTCGTTTTGGCAAGCAGCCGTGTAATAAGAGGGAAAGTGTGGAAACCATTGCCGGTCATTATCAAAAATAAGCCCCTTCAGGGCGAAGCAAAACTCCTCCGCTGTGCGTTGGTGTCCTGTTCGCCCTGTCGGGGCTTATTTGCGTGACAATGACCGGCGTTCTATACATTATCCCTTACATATCCCGCTGCTGGGTGAGCATCAAATTGCTTTGGCATTCATTCTTAGATCAAACACAGCGTTAAGTATGCAATTTGTAGCATACTTAACTCTTGTCTATCGTCTGTGTAGAACTTAAGCAACGGCAGCATTATGAAACACAAACATATATGTATGCTTCATTCTATTATTTACTCACTTGTTACTTTTTGTCTAAGCTTTCTACATTTAGTCTAAAGTCAGAATTCTTCCACAATATTCTCCAAAGTGCAGCTTTTGGCCACTATGATATGTTTTTTATCAGCATTTGTGAGCGCCTAACATAATTTTGAATGCAAAAAAACAATCATCGCTATGTCTTTAGTTTCGGAATGGAAAAGGGCAGAATTGTAGTCAGCTCTATAGATACCTAAACATTTTAAGGCCAGTCATGCCTTGACAAACGCTTGGCTATGTCTCCCATCGCGCCATATAAACTGATCTATTGTATTTGTCTGTTTGTTTGTCAATCCAGGACTGGTGTTTTTGTGGGGGAGGGGCGGGGCGGCGGGGTGGGTGGGGTCGTGTTGACTCCCATGAAAGATGACGGAGGAAACCATGGTGATCGCCAAGTGGGACTACCACGCCCAGCAGGACCAGGAGCTGGACATCCGGAAGAGCGAACGGCTGCTGCTGCTGGACGACTCTAAGACGTGGTGGCTGGTTCGCAATGGAGCCAACGCGACGGGCTACGTGCCCTCCAACTACGTGGAGCGCAAGAACAGCCTGAAGAAAGGCTCGCTGGTCCGCAACATCAAGGACACGCTGGGTGAGACAAGCAGGCTTTTAAGCAGACTCTTTCCTGCTCTCAGGTGATTTTTGACTTCTAACTCTGTGCTTGAGTCAAGGCTTAAAGGTGACATATTGTACAACCAGGTGTGAGAGAGATTAGCCATTACAAGCCGTTTTGAAAATCTGCCTCTTCTGACATCCTAGGTGCAGGCCCGGATTAACCCCTTAGGACGCCCCCAGGGAGACTACACATGGAATTCCCCTATCCTTCAGCTTTGCACAAATAATTTAAAATTGACTGGCATAAAGGCCAGATTTACAAGGAATTATAGTACAGACTCAACACACATACTACAGAAAAATGTAGATCCAACCAAAAATCCTGAAAATGACTTACAGTGATAGAAATAATTGTAAATAGGCCTTACCTTTATAATTTCTTCCTCGATTTCTTGCTGGCAAGGTCGTTCAGTAAATCCTCGAAGTCCATTTGTTTTACCAGTTCAGATTCAATTCAAATATCAGGGAGAGGGCAGACAGACACTTCAGTCCCATCATTGTCCTTAGTTCGTTCATTTTTTGAACTGAATAAGTCATTGCCAAAGTTGGTTTGCGCAAAATAAAGCTTCCGATTGATGCGACATATTGAATCGCGGCTATGTGTCGCAATTCTTTTTATTTTTTTAGCTTTCTTTTTGCGAAACCGCTTTGCTGATGCCTGTCCATTTTAGTTTTTTTTGTTTCCATAAATTTCTCGCCATTGCCGCTTTGTCATTGTGGACTCGTCTATGATGGGGGGAGGGGGGCACTTAGCTTACAACCAAATCACAAATATTTTTCTTTTTATTAATAATCCTATCAGTGGTTAATTTTTTTTGTGTTTGTATCTCTTCTAGTATATTAGGCTGATGTCAAATATAACAAAAATCTAGTCTAGTCATTGTCCTGATCATTGGTGCCCCCCCATTGGCTCAATTTGGCTGGTGCCCCAGGCCGACTGTATCTATGGATAATCCGGGCTTGCACAGGTGGGCATGTCTACTTAGCTGTGTGCTGGATGGATCAGTCGACCAGCCTACCCAGTGGACTGTAGCAAACGTTGTTCATCTATCCTTCACACATCTAGGTGGACACGCCCACTTGTGATGTCATAAGGGGCCGATTTTCAAAACGGCTTGTACGACTAATCACAATCACACCTTGTGGCATGTCATTGGACCTTTAGGCAGACTCTCTCCCGCTCTCAGGAGGTTTTTGACTTCTAACTGTGTTGTTTAGTCTAGGCTTAAAATCGAATGATGATATGAGAGCACACCTCCTTCAGTTTCCATCTTCAAATCCCTCCTAAAAACTAATTTATATTCCCTTACTCCTTATAAGTTGTATAATGGTCTAGTGTGTCCTTTTTTGTGCTTTTGAATTGGTTTTCTTTTATTTGATAGTTTTACAACTAGATAGTTGAATTATACAACACTTAGGTCAACTGTTAATGTTTTTAAAGGGCTCTAGAATAAACTTGAACCTCGCAAAACAGGTCTGGATGAGGCACTTTATATTGGCTGATCGCTCGGTAGCAGTGGTGGGTAGAGTACTGAAAATCTATACTCAAATAAAAGTACAATTACTTCCTTCGAAATCTTCCTGAGTAAAAGTAAATATTCCAATTTGAAAACCTACTTGAGTAAGAGTAAAAAAGTACTTTGTTATAAAGTTACTCAAATTGCAAGTTACTTAACATTTTTGTATTGGAGTGCTTGGATCAGTGAAAAAGACATAACGTGTATGAGTGAGTGAGTGAGTGTGAGAAAAAGATGCACTCTTAAAAAATAACGTAGAATACGTAAACAATACGTACAGCAAAAAAAATAATTTAATTTCAAACTAATTTACACTAAAAACGTAAATTAATTTCAGCTTTGTGCATATGACAAAAGGCAAGAGTTTTTTAGTAACACAATCAGGCTGGCTTGGTTAGCTGATTAGAAAATCAGGTTTGTCTTCACGCAATTGCAATCCAGCCTACGCATAGCATGCACACTCACAGCCAGACACAACAACGACCAACAAGTTCTAGAGTGGTCTGCAGAATACAGAGCCTGTGTAACATAGTATCTATAGAATTATATAAACTATACGTGGACTGTCACCCCGCACCCCCTGCCGAAAATATCTTCCTGCGCGTCTGCATCCATGGCGTTTCTAGTCCTCAGTCCCAACGTAACGGTCGACTCGCAACAATTTTGCGACCTAGGGAGGGCGCGTCGTTAGCCTGGCTCCGCCCGCCTAAGTTTTCCGCTCATTCTGAATTTCCCTTCAGTACTAGGTTTGGGTCTGAGGTATGTTAGTGCGTTTTCTATGAAGGTATTATTGTAGCACGATTAAAACACTTGTTTCAAACGTCCCGTCTAGGCGGGGCTGTAAGCTGCTCAGGGCCACACCCCCACCCTCCGCCTTGACCCGCCTCTAAAAAACGGTTTGTGAAAAGCTCATTGTGGGACTGGCTCGTGGTGGCTGTAATTCTGCACCAAGGCTGAATTTCTTGAACGTCTTCAATAAAATGTATTTAAGGGCCCACTAAAACCTATATAAAGTAGCATGCCATGGGACCTTTAATGTCTGAGTGGAAGCCTGCAATCGCGGCTGTTTGCGGCTGTGTAGGATGATCTCCAGACTTCCCCAGCTGTGTGAACGATGGCAATGCGATCGCAATTTATATACCACCAAAGCTGTATGTGTGTGTGTGTCTGTGCATTGCCTGAAGGATGTGCTTTAGATTGGGTAAAACCCTTTTTTTGGAAAGACTACCCTTATGCCTTAATCACATAAAGCTTGTCACCCTGAATATGCAACTATTTTGGTCTGTGCTGACCTTTTTGCTGGGATCGGATAAATCAAGTAGACTTTAGACCGCGGGACAGAGCTAGCAGGTGTTGGCTTGGAATGTAACATCTGGATTTTTTTACACTGAGAGGGTATTCATACCCCATGTTGTGTGGAGCATTGTCTTGAGGGCGGTTAATGTTGATGGCTACATTCGAGACGGTTACGGTCTCCCTCACTTGTAGATTAACGGCATGGTGTATGGCACATTTCATATAGCATTGCTTATTGTAGCGCTTACAATCAATGATGCTAACTAACAAAGAAAAAGGAATACATAGTTGCTGTGGTCCGTAATCATGGGGTAAACAACTACCCCCTCCTTCTTGGAACTATACGCCAAATTGTGGTGTTTTTTTAAATCAAATAAAACACAAACCAAAGTACCAATCTGCTCTGCCTCCTTTACGTCTGATTACATTTGTGTTTATCGCTTAGTTGTATTTCTTTCTCTCTCTCACTCGTTCGTTTTCTCCTTCCCTTCCCTTTCTTGTTGCTCTCACTACGCTTGTGTGCACATCATGGCTGGACAGTGTCCCAACGCAATCACCAGTTGTCCCCATCTGTGGTGGAAGATCTGTAAGTAGAGTGAGCAAATTATTTTCTAATTTTTTTCTCATCTACCAGATTGTTCCTTATACAAAACACTCTAGTGAGTGTGTGCAAAATCACTAAGAATAAATAAGGCCAAAACCTTCATGGAACACTAGGTGTTAGGATTCATTCTTTGTACTGAAGATCCTTGTTTGAGCCAATCGGGGACACCGATCACATCGTGTTGCCATCTTTCACATGGTTATATTTAAAACAAAAAACATGATCGACCATAATGTATTCAATGATTCAGACTGTTAGTAGCCAGCTTTCCTTCAAACAATGCAGTCTTATCAGGAGGTACCCAAGAAACGACATGTATTTGATCAGGACTGCATTGGCAGCCTGCAACACCAGGAAACCAAAGGATTTTTTTTTTTTGCTAATAAGCACATGGCAGTGATGACCTACTTCCGAGTGACCTCTGACCTCAGAGAGCTACAAAGAAGCTCCACTTTGCCTCTGTTCACCGATTGCTCCTCTGATGTCGATGCACTTCTCAACTGTATTTCCAACATTATATACATAATGGTCACAGCTGTACAGTCCTTGCGTCAGTTATGTGTTCTCTCATTGGTCAGAATGTTTTTTTGGGTCGCAGTGTTCAAAGTAACAGATAGGACGTAACATCAGGGTCCATTCACACCGAAATCAGGCGTTGCGACGAAAAGGACAGTTAAGCCATTTGTTTCAATGGGGTTGGGGGTAGTGTGTTAAAGCTGCGGCGAGTGAGATGGGGGGGCGGGGGGGGACGGGTGCGTTTGCGAAAAAGGATGCAGCCTGGTTGGTAGCAACAGTAGCAACAACAACTTTTGGAGAAACGCAACCTGACACCACGATGGCCAATCACGTAGCACTATTAGTTGGTTTAAAATATTGCTTTGATGTCATCGCTCAAGTCGACTTATGGTGGCAGCACAAAAAAAGACCTTATTCATTTATTATTTAGTCATATGTGCTGGGGCTGGGGCTAAAAATATGAAATCAAATCTGGGGAATTCCACAGGGGACATGGAATCAGGAATGACAAGGTTCCATGTAATTCATGGAATCGCATCCCGGTCGCTCCCATCTTTATCCTTTTATATAGAGGATCAACCTGTCCCTCATGGGATTGAATTACGTCTTTGTGTGTGTGTGTGTGTGTGTGTGTGTGTGTGTGTGAGTGAGTGAGTGAGTGAGTGAGTGAGTGAGTGAGTGAGTGAGTGAGTGAGTGAGTGAGTGAGTGAGTGAGTGAGTGAGTGAGTGAGTGTGTGTGTGTGTGTGTGTGTGTGTGTGTGTGTGTGTGTGTGTGTGTGTGTGTGTGTGTGTGTGTGTGTGTGTGTGTGTGTGTGTGGGGGGGGGGGTCTTTTGGATACACACAACACATTTTCTTCTTATGAGAACAAAGGCAGTTGCCAGGCCTGTGTACTCCCTCCACTAATCTGTGCTCCCTGAACTGTGAACAGGGAGATAATGTTATCGTGGCGGCCTCACCGTGGGACACAAAGTGTTTAGTGTTTTGACAAGCGAGCGGAGCCGTCACAGTCAGGCGGTTGAAATAGCGTCGCACATCGAGTCACGCGTACAGAAGGAACGCTCCGAGTCACATCCGATCCGAGCCAAAGCCATGAAGCTAGCTGAAACACTCGGCCAGAAGAGGTGTTGGGGAAAGGAGACAAAGTGGACGTTGATAAGGTTGCCGGTTTGAAGCTCCAAATTTGGGCATGTTATGCCGGCCACCTCTTGCACTGTCATCTCTACTGAAATACCTTTTTGCTGAGGGCCCTTGTTTTTATAACTCACACCCATGTTTAGTTTTAATTATATGGAAGTCAATGGATTATGCGGAAATATGAAAGAAACATACTGAAAATCGCAACGATAGTGGGAAAAGAATTGGGCCCATGCCTATTTGGTGAGCCATGTATGCAACAGTTAAAACACTGGTTGTGCTGGGCACATCGCCGGGATCACCAGTGGAAGAACGTGGCTGTACTGGGGAGATCCCAGTGTTGCAGTGTATTATTACAAAGCTCCCATTGTCTCCCAATGAGAATGCTTTGGTTGTACTGGAAGGCCCTGTGTCCATAGTCGACAGACTGTGCGGGTCTTGTCACAGCGATGGGCATCGTTCAAGACCACGCACCGTTTATTGTGCGCTGCGCAAAATGTGAAACTTGACTGCTTTTTTGCACTGACCTTTTCGATCGCCGCTATGAGTTTGACAGAATGTCATGACAATGGAGACTGCTGCTGAGGGGCTTGGAGAAATGGCGTTTTGAATTAATCATTTGTTGTTCTATATTCAGTTGGTTTTATTCAGTAGCGTTCAATTCTCTATCTACACTGCTAGGATGATCGTCTGTCTTATCTTCAGTCGGCACAATGGCATCGACGGTAAGGCCTCCCTGACGGTGAGACGGGACAGGTGCTTGCTGAACAAAGGCGAAACATAGATACATATCTATATATCTATAGATTGAACACCAGGTCAGCAACTGCACCGGCGTGTTTCCACCCATTGTTTATCAGCTTATTAATTTATTGCAGCATGCCTTGGAATAATCAGGGAATTAGGCCCCGTCCACACGAAGCCGATTTCATGGCGAAACCGCAAAGGTCTTGTACGGTTCGGCCTTCCGTCCACACAAAGCCGGCGAATCCGCTGACCGAAACCGCAAACTTCTGAAACCACCCTCGGAGGTGGTTTCAAATCTATCCGGTTTCGTTTTGGTTTTGTGTGGACGCCTGAAACCGACTGAAACCGCAAACCATGACGTCATCGCCCCACCCCTCGACCTCCTAGCCAATGGCTCTTAAGCCCGCGGAGTCTCAGAAATCACAACAAAAAAGATGATGGCGGACTACAAGCTTGTAATCGTTCTGCAGCATATCATGTCCCTTGTTGGGTTGCTAAGCCATTATTTATTGAGAATCTAGTTCGCCATCGTAGAAGAGCTGTTTGTTTGTGTTGTTAGTGGTTCGGGGGGCAGCCTTTATGCGCATGCTCGCCTCTTCTTCTTCTGGATTTGTGTACCAGAAGCAGCGCCCCTTATGGGCCTGGAATGTTTACTACAGCGTTTCTACAGATCTACCCGGTTTCGCTTGGCTTCGTCTTTACGGAGATACTTCGAAACCGGATAGATCGAAACCGTAACGGTTTCGCCCGTTTCGGCTTCGTGTGGACGGGGCCTTAGTTGTTGCCTTTCACCCAGCTCCCAAACGTCCCAATCGGGACGTTTGGGACGTTTTGGGACCCCAAAGTTGGTTAGAAAGCATCCCAACATTTCGCTTTTTTTATTGGTTGACTCATTTCGACCTAGTGACTGCATTTCCCTAATAATCCTATTGGCTGAGAGCCCAGCAGAGTCTTTTTGGAGTTATTTATTGGGGTGAGGGTTTAATTTGTTTTTGGTCTGTCAGGTGAGGGTTTCTCTACAGTGTTTTCTTTTCCTGTTAATCTCTCATAGTGCAAATGGAGCTGAGAATGGAGGCTGCTTTAATCCACTGTGGGCATTCAACCGGCTCCCTCCACCGTATTATCCCTGAGCTTAATGTCTGAACGGGTGCAGTTATGTTAACGAAGGTGGAAGTGTTTTATTTAGCCGTCAGGGTTGTAATCCCCGCCCTGGATTTCAACCGTGTCACTCTGAGAAACTGTGATTGTGCAGGGCTCCATTCATACATCTCTTGTTTTTAATGAGTTCACTCTTTAATCATTTAGTCCTGTGGCAAAGAATAATAGCAAAACATCCATCGCTGTTGACCGGAGTACACAGTGAGATGCCACGCTTAATTTGGCTGACGAGCAGCCAAGATATGTTGCCGTTGGTCGGGAGAAAATCCAAAATCGGAACTAACACATTCAACCCAAACTTAGTTTGTACTAAGTGTTGCTGCCTTAGTTTGCACACCACACTCGTTTTTCACGTGCCAAATGTTTTTCATAAACGTGTCTGTTCGTCACAGCAACACTCTGCTCGGTGAATCACAAATCACTGCTCCCGGTCCATATAAAAATCCGCCTGTCTGAATTGTTTTTGCTCTACTTTATTGAGACTCTTTTTCACCCAATCAACCCTGTGACCTGTGCTCTCCTAGCAGGAGATGCAACGCTGTTTCCATTAAGCCACACCGGGGGAAAAACGTAATGTCGAATATTTTTCTTTTAATGGCTGGCCATCTTTTCCGGGATATCTCAAGACAAGTTTTTTTGTGTTGTAAGTGGAATGTAGTTTACTACTTACATACATCAGTGTAAAAAAAACAGAAAAAACATTATGACTGCAAAGATGCTCTTAAAAATGTAGGCTGATAACTTACAAACCTTTCCCAGTCTGTTTTAGGATCAGGGGAAACGAGTGTGTGTGTGTGTGTGTGTGTGTGTGTGTGTGTGTGTGTGTGTGTGTGTGTGTGTGTGTGTGTGTGTGTGTGTGTGTGTGTGTGGGGGGGGGGGGGGGGGGGTGTACAGTATACCTGAAGCATCTAACTATCTCTAACTTTAGATTGAGGGCCTTTAGTTATCAGGCTACCCTGAGTGACTAATTTCCTGGCGTCCCAGTGTGTGTGTGGCAATTATCAACATTTCCCTTCCTTCGTGGTCTACCAATCGTGAATTAAACGGTCTCTTTGTTTGGGACTTACAGGTGTTTATGTCTCTCCACGGTCAGGGGGACGGCCGTCAGATGGCTCGTTCTCTGTCATTTGTTCCCAGAAGGTGTTGACCAGTGTTTGTACACTGGTTAGCTCATTACCATTCACACTGCATGATGCATGCTGTCACTGTTAACGTAGAGGGAGTTTACACTGTATGTGTGTGTGTGTGTGTGTGTGTGTGTGTGTGTGTGTGTGTGTGTGTGTGTGTGTGTGTGTGTGTGTGTGTGTGTGTGTGTGTGTGTGTGTATGTGCGGCTGCTGTATTGCACATGTGGGATGTGTACATCTGTTTGTATTGTTTGCTGTGCTGGCTCCACAACAGTGGAACAAGCTCCCTGCTGACATAAGGGCAACAGAAACATGATCAATCTTCTGCTGCGGACTGAAGACAAAATCTGCTCAGACTGCATCTTGACACATGAAAAAATATGCTAAGTGTTTATATTGTAGCACTTACAGCTGTTTGCTAATTTGATGAATTGTATGTATTGCATGATTCTTGCATCTTCGGTTTGTATCTTCATTGTTGAATGCATTTATTGTAGGCAGAGCTATGGGCCACTGGCATGTAATAGATGTAGAGATAACATGTCATCTCCTTGCAAAGAGATCTTTGAGCATGTGCTTCTGTGTGTGTGTGTGTGTGTGTGTGTGTGTGTGTGTGTGTGTGTGTGTGTGTGTGTGTGTGTGTGTGTGTGTGTGTGTGTGTGTGTATGTGTGTGCGCGCTCCCCGGGCCCCAGCCATGCGTTCTGCCGGCTTGTCAAAAGCGTCTCCTGCCTCGCCATTAAAAGCGCTGCTCACTCCGTTGCGATGGCAGTGCGCCTCATTTCCTGCGCAGTCTAAATATAGCCTTCCTCTCGCTTTTCTTTGCGTTGTGCTGAGGGGGGGATTGACTCGTCGTCTGAGATGCTGGTATTCCAGAGAGTTCTGGACTCAGGCCTCAAGGTTTCTTTGGTTTTGTTTACGTCCAATTTGAACAAGGTGTGGTTCTGATGCTGCTAAGATAGTTCATATTTTTTCGGCCTTCAGCCACAAATGTTCAATTCATTCAATTGTCTTCTTGTTGTAATGAAAACTATTTTTTAGCTACTTGAATTCTTCAATTCTACTTTCTGCGACACACAAATTTCATGTCAAAATATTCATTCTTATTGAATATAATAGTCATTTCTTATTTTATTTTTCAACCTGTTATTCGAAAACAGAATTGAAGAATGATTCCATGAGAGGAGCTGCATGAGGCCCACAGGGGTTCACCGTGGTTGAATTTAAATCAGTCCACAGTCTCAGTTGACAGTTAAACATGCAACCGCACGCAAGAGTAGGACCCTGCCATTCAAGGAACACTATTAGGCTGGCTTTTTTTCGAATGCTCTGTTCGAGGATATTTCATTTATGCTTGGTTAATGTTTTTTTATGGAACGATTAATCTCCTTATTTAGTAACATTTCCTGTTTACAAAATTGTTTTTTTTTCTGTTATTGCTTGAATTCCTGCTGTTCAGAAAATGCCAGTATATCGGCATGCTGCTCCTGCTTACAAGTATTTTAGCATCACATACACACACGCAAGACGCACGCACGCAGGCACACACGCAGGCACACACGCACGCACACACACACACACACACACACACACACACACACACACACACACACACACACACACACACACACACACACACACACACACACAAGCACACACACGTAGCCCATATGCCTCAGTAGGTAAGATGGTCAGTGAAGCCTCAAGATCATCCATAGGTGATCCCTGTTTCAAGCTTCAGAGCAGAGCCAAGAGGGAGAAAATGGATTTGTATGCTTTTCTATCGGGGAAGGGACTGCTCTTGACCTTCTCCTGCACCGGGAGACAGTGTTGAAGGACGTAGGGCGGTAGCAGAGTGCTTGCTGGGGTTCTCTGACCCACAGAGACTATTGTACCTCCAATTTTCTCTAATCGCCCTTCCAGCCCAAGGAGCCTAAACCTTGCTGGTATCCTAACCAGCAGGGGAGAGCCGGCTGGGCTTTCCTTCAATAAGGTGTAGTGTAGTGACGCGAATCAGCAGGGACCTCAGGATCTGATGTTGCAATATCATATGTATTGTGTTTCTGAAAATATTATATACGATATTACGATTTATCTTTTTGGGATTTACTTGCAATGAAAAGCTATGTGCGGAAAGCATTCAAATGTGTTTATTATATTATTAAAATGCTTACTTTTACCGTTAATTCGCCTCCGCTAGGATAGCATTGCCGTATAATCTTAAAAACAATAACCTGGTGGTACAAGAAAGAACTCCCCACAATTAGCAACCTGTTGTATGCTAACCTCTATGCTTACTTTCTAATGATCCCTAAAATAGACATTTGTTTATGTGGTACCATCACTACTGAACAAAAAATAAATAAATAATAATAATTGTAGTTTTCAATAACCAAAATGTCAAGATTAGATTAGAATCGCCAATTGTTTTATGCATGATGCAACAAAACGCAATCAGCTTCCAACCAGATTATAGAAATTATCTTTTGAAAGTTACGGTGTATTTATGTATGGGTGAGTCGGTATAAATAGTATGTGAATACGACTTGGTAAAAACAAGGCATGTCCAATTATGGTAGTACAATACCGTAGATAAACGGCTAAACGCAGAACTGTTCTGCCCTAATCGGGCTATCAGTGTCTTTGTACCGAACGGCCTAGAGAACTCAAATCATTGACCAGTAGTGGAAAGCTCCAAATATGCGCCCTACATAGCATCTGAATGTATTTCCGTCCAGGCCCATTGTAAAAAGAGTGAGGAGAGGATGACAATCTCACCAGGGGCTTGTTGTGGAGTGGTTCAAAAGGTCCCAGTTTTCCATGGCTCAAAGCCGCAAGACATCTCCATCTGCAGTCTCTAAGGCAAACAACATCCAATCTCTTCCTGTTTTGGTCTCGGTCCCTATCCTCATTCCCAGGCATTCCCCGCTCATGAGGGAACGCTCAGAATGGGGGGAAATTCGAAATGTGCGTATGTCGTGAGAGAGGCGGCGGGACTTCCGACCCATGCTTACCCGTTTCAGTCACATGGGTTTAGCCCTGAGAGGCCAGAGAGAGAGAGGGAGGCTCTTCCGATAAGAAGGATGATTGGTTTCTGTCAGGTGTTTTGTATAGTGCGTTGTTAAGTTATTATTCCAAAAACTTGATCATTATAACTTTGTTCTCATCTGGTCATATTCTTGCTTGGTGGACCGTTATCTGATGTAAAAAGCTCATAGAAAGCAGGAGAGCTGAAATAGGTTTTTGGTAGATTGAATACGTGTTAAAACTCACGGTATGGTCGCTCAAACTCCCATAATGGTGAGAGGAATTATTGTCTTTTGCCTAAGTGATTACCTACAGCAAACCCAAGAAACCACACCTGTAGAACGGTGTAGATCAGCCAAAACGTATCGGTTCTGGTAACATTGTGTCAAATGCAGATGGTGAAGAAGACAACGATAGAAAAAACACCTTCGCGTTTCACATAGAGGACTTTCATGTGGAAATGTGGCAAGAGCCATCACTTAGACAAAGGAAACCTCTGCGGTCCCAAAGTGCTTTATTTAATATATATATTATATTCATATACATCGTAAAGTTTACCAAAGCCAACCATTGCTTTAATTATTTTAGTTTATTAGGCATCTATGCATGGCTCTATTATCAGTAATCATCATGTTTATCTCGACAGTGATCATAGGTTTTCATTTTCTGTGCATGTCAACTAGCAATGGCAGATTTGTTTTCTGTAGCTGAGAAAAGGGGGGTGTCAGAAACATCTGCTTATTTGTATTACTAGCACACAGTCACCAGAAAATAACTGTTGAAAGCACTGTGAGGGATTCACTTGGCTAGGTCAGGTAGCTGCGCAATTAGTATTCCTGCCACGACGGGAGCATTAACATTGCTAATCAATACCTAGCTTGGCTGCTAGCCTCTGCTGCCCTGATGAAGGTGCTTTCCGCTTATTAGCCCTCCAGTGCTTCTTCACAGCCAAATAACGACTCACTTAGTGTTGAATGGGCTTTAGCCGATTTGGTTTAGATCGCTCAGACGCTATGGGTGGTGTTGTACTTTCACCTTCTCTGCAGCAGAATTACTGCTGTCTGTGTTGAGCCAGCCTAAATTGGAAAAACAAAAGGTTTCAACCCTTAAAAAAGCAGGCCTTGCTATAAAAAAAGAAAAAAACATTCTCCAAGCTGCTGCAAATTCAGAGCAACAAACTTAGATTCCTGCAGCCTAAAGCCTCATTTACACAAAAGCAAAGTGAATTTCACTTCTCGTTACTCACAAAGAACCGCAAGCGTTTACTCACGCGAGGAACAAGGGCCTTACTGCTTGTAACTGCCACAGTTTCTTTCCGCCAACCATGGATAAGATGACCGTCATTGTGTCTCCGTACTTGTTATGGAAGTCCTAGAGATTTCTGAGAATCCAATGCAGTTGTGTCTTGGTTCATTACACCATCCGGAGGCACCAGGGCCGGCTCGAGACATTTTGGGGCCCTACGCGAGATGAGGATTTGGGCGTCAATCAATACTGCGAATTTCTCATACGGTAAAAATATGGAAAAAATACATTAAACACCACAGTGGTTTCAAAATAATATATAGATACAAATGACTATAAATTCAAATTACTTCTCAAACAAAGTATTATACTTATATTAAACAAACTCGTGCCACTTGGACCAAATTAATGATTGAATGACTGAATTACAAAGTTTTTTGGGGTTACGTTTCAAAATCATGCTCTCTACTGCTCGTTTCTACTCTCTCTTTACAAATCCTACCTACATTTAACCTTTAACCTAAACCCCTCTTTTTCTCTCTTTCTGCCTCCCTCCCAGGCCTGGGGAGGACCAAGAGGAAGACGGGTGCGCGGGACGCCTCGCCCACACCCAGCAGTGACTCTGAGTGCCCCCCCAATGGCAGCGGTGGCGGCGGCGGTGGGGCGGAGCGGCTCTACGACCTGGCCGTGCCGGCGCTGGTCAAGTTCGCCTACGCGGCCGAGCGCGAGGACGAGCTCAGCCTGGTGAAGGGCTCCCGGGTGGTCGTCATGGAGAAGTGCAGCGACGGCTGGTGGCGGGGCAGCGCCGCTGGCCAGATGGGCTGGTTCCCGTCCAACTACGTGCTGGAGGAAGGCGACGGGGAGGAGCTGATGCCGGGGGGAGGGGATTATCATGGCGTGGGTGGGGCTCCGGCGGTTGTGGTTTCGAACGGCCAATCGGGAGGCGGCGACGACGATGGCGGCAGGGTCTTCCACGCAGTGCAGACCCTTTACCCTTTCAGCTCGGTGACGGACGAAGAGCTAAACTTCGACAAGGGCGAGGTGATGGAGGTGGTGGAGAAGCCCGACGACGACCCCGAGTGGTGGCGTTGCCGCAACGCCCGGGGCCTGGTGGGCCTGGTGCCCCGGAACTACGTGGTGGTGCTCAGCGACGTGCCCCTGAACCCCGCCCCCGTCCCCCTAGGCTCCTCCCCATCGCTCTGCGTGGGCGCAACCAGTTCTGGCCGGTTCCCCGGGAGGGACTGGTACTACGGCGGCGTGACCCGGGTGCAGGCAGAGGGCGCCCTGAATGAGCGGGGGCTGGAGGGGGACTTCCTGGTCCGGGACAGCGAGTCGTCGGTGAGTAGCTGTGGTCGAGCCCCGGAAGTAACCTTGACGTCGGCATTCGGTCGATGAGTACGCATGATTATATGTGTGCAGCTCAATGCCCCTGCATGCATGTGTGTTTTAGGATTCTTCTAATCATCTCCTTGTGTTGTTTGACGTACGCTTTCATTACAATTACATTAGCCAACATGGGATCATTCATAATAATGCATTATCTCAGATTTAGTGTTTTTGGTCTGGCCCACATGGATCCTATTTTGAAACAGGTCGTCTCGGAATAATGCAAGGACTAGACCTTTCTTGCGATGTGTTGGCTCCCCCTGCTGGATTGTGCTAAAATATGGTAATGCACCTTCTGTGTACCATACAAATTGGTTTTGACGTCTTTTCCCACCAATTCACGAAATGTATGTTGATACTAATATTGAACTTTAAAAAAGGTGAACCGGATTCCTGTTCTATCTGGACATTTTATCAAACTCTATTTATTCAAAGACATATGTTTTTTAGAAGCTTGCATTAATGAGAAGGCAGCAGTTCGGCACCTTGCTCAAGGTTACCTACAGGAACCCAGGTCCTTTCATTTTGAAGTCAAACACCCTTACCAACTAGACGATCCTGCCTCCTAATTTATGAAGATAATAGTAAATACAAGCAGTTGATCAACAGTATGGACCCACAACTTAACAGCATCTACATCCCTTCCTCTTTCAAAATCCTCCCCGCCTTTTTCTCACTCTCCCACTCCCATCCTCCCTATCTCTCTCTCTCCCCCCAATTCCTTCACTCCCCTTCCCAACCTCCCGCACTCTCTCTCCCTCCCCACCTCCCTCTCCCTCGATCTCCCTCCCTCTCCCCAGCCAAACGACTTCTCGGTGTCCCTCAAAGCGGCCGGCAAGAACAAGCACTTCAGGGTGCAGACGGTGGAGGGCGTGTTCTGCATTGGCCAGCGCCGCTTCTCCTCCATGGATGAGCTGGTGGAGCACTACAAGAAGGCCCCCATCTTCACCGGTGAGCAGGGGGACCGCCTCTACTTGCTGAGACCACTGCACTGACCCCCTGGCCGTTGGACACCCCCCGTGCATGGGACACATGCGCTCGATACGGCGCTAGGCTAACATACGGTACGCTACGCTAACTTGCGGTATGCTAGGCTAATGTACTTTATGCTAACGTATCCTACGCTTACGTACAGTAAGCTAACGTATGGTACGCTAACGTACGGTATGCTAACGTACAGTAAGCTACGATTACATACGCAAGGCTA
The DNA here is from genome assembly GCF_902167405.1 of Gadus morhua. Lineage (NCBI taxonomy): Eukaryota > Metazoa > Chordata > Actinopteri > Gadiformes > Gadidae > Gadus > Gadus morhua. The sequence goes on along the minus strand of NC_044051.1, from coordinate 30,656,176 downwards.
ACTTACGCTACAGGACTTCGAGAGTATGGGGGGGAACAACCCATCGTTATGGCCGTACGCACTGGTAAGCTGTATAGTTCGGTACATAAGGCCCGATCGTAGGCCTGGCGACAGGTTCTATAGGGATCGCCATGGAGCGGGTTGGAGATGGAGTGGAGGTGTTGGCGTGGGTGGTCGTCTTCACTTCCTGTATGGCAAATTGAGGCAAAAAGGAAAAACCCCACCAAAGAGAGAAGGTGGGTCCACAAAGGGGGGCTAGGGGGGGTTGACGAGGCACTGAAGGATCCCCCCCCCACACACCCAGGGTGGTACTTCTGACAACCATCCATCCTGTCTGTCCTATCAAAACGTCCCAAAAGGGTACCACCTGAACAGTCACTTCAAGACTTTCACCTATCTTTTTAATACACTTGCTTCGTTTCCTCGCGTCACCAGTCGCATCCCTACTGTTGACTTCATCCCTACTTTGAAACGAGGATACCCGCTTTACTTAAATGTTTGAGTCAGGACGAGCCTGAACACACACTGGAGAGATGCCACACAACAGTTTTGCATGGAGACTTCGTCGCCAGCACTGTCTGGCATGTTGTCATTCAAATCTGGTTCAGGAACAAGGAACACGAACACACAAAGAACATTATATCACTGGTATCACATGTATGATGATTGAATGAATGAGTGAAAGGAGTATTAACCATGCACGAAAGGAGAGGGTTCACCCTTGAGTTCGGTGAAACGGATCATTCATCGAGCTGGCTTGAATGTTTCTAGGCATACAGTGCTACCAAAAGTGCTGTTTGTTAACGTACACATGCGCATGAGCCAGAGAAAGAGCCTGAAATGGCGGGCTCAGTCTGCTGAGTCATGGGCGGTGGGGTTTGAAACCCGCGAGAGACATGACACAGCATTTCAGTTTAAAGAGCCTGTGTTTAAATTGTAAAATAAGGAGAATCCTGTATGAGTTTTATCGGCTGTGCTGTTTGTAACGGGAGGGGAAATAAAGCCGCACAAATATAGTTTAAGCAGGTCAGCGGGACAGGTTAAATTGCTATAACAGATGCTGCCAGTAAGTAACAGGTACATCAGGAAGAGAGCTCAACAATTGCCAAGTTCAAACCTCTTTATATCCGACAATGGCTCTTCTATATGAAATGCCTGAAATGTAGGCCGTGGATGAAATAAATGATCACCTTTTCCCTGGAGGCTGCTCACGTTTGTTTGTGTATTTCGAGAGCCAGGATTATTTTACCGCTGAAGACACTGGAACAATGTGGAGGTTAAGGTTGGTGTTACCGCTTTTGAAAAGAAAAACGACTTGTATTCTCACATGGATACGTAAAAGTATTAAGATGCACACTTTTTAATAAGGTTCGATATTCGATACACATGGCGTTTATTCACAGCTCACATTATCGAAATCATGAAGGGAATATTCCTGTACAACTTCCCCAACTTCCTTATCATTTCAAATAACTGTTTTCGGTTCATCTTTTTGGTTTTTCACTGCTTTTATTGTTTATCTTGAGTTATTTCTAAGATGTCTTAAAGTTTTAGAGCAACGTTATTTAAATGTCATTACCACTGAGAGTGTCTATTTAAAAAAAGCAAAAAAAGCAAATGGCAGAACACAAAGCTGTTTGACATGTAGACGCAGTGGGAAAGTAGAACTGTACTGTACCAATGAATTTGATGTGTGAGTAAGGATACTTTCATCAGATTAAAAGCTTTCCGAAAAGAACAAATGCCTTGTAATTGTCTTTTGAATATATTTAAAACGTGTCCTATTGGTTCCTGATGTTATCTTTCTATTTATTGGAATGAACCAGAATAACAGGAAATAAGTAGTGGAGTATTGAACTGTCACAGAGGGCTAATCATAGTGTTATTATCACACGTAATAGAGTGAGTATACCAGAGAACTCATGAAGCCTTTCAATTCACCCAATTTGATTTGAACAGCAGCCTACGTAAATATACCAACAATTACAGGGACAAACCGACATCGATGGCGGCAATGTATTGTGGTCTTTTGGGGTATCATTTTATTTTCTCTTCGGCTACAATGGATCATTTTGTCTCCTGTTTGTGTTTCCAGCTAAACCTGATCCATATGTTAACAGTTCCGTCGTAGACCAGCAGATTGCAGCATTGGAGTACAATAAAATGTATTATGCCGATCATCGTGGCTTGCCCTGTCTGACTGGTACTTGCAGGCCTGCATTAACTGCCATTGGGCCCTGGGGCTGAGGTTGTTCGTAGGCCCCCTGAGAGGGGATCTTACAATGAAGATGTGTAAATTATTTTCAGACATTTTGCCGTTGTCGACGGGGGGGTGGGGGGGGGTTAGGTAACTGGCGGTGTCAAGTGGCCACTGGGCCCAGCTACTGGTTAAGCTAGTGGCCCCCTTTTATATTGGCTTATGATAGGCCTCTGGTCTTTGTAAGCCCAAAACCAAAAAATCTCATTGTCTTGGGCCTACGCCGATCGGGGGTCCTATCATGAGCCAGTATTTATTTTTTTCTGCAGCTCATGATTGGCCCCCCAGTCGTAGGTCCTGGGGCTTCAGCCCAGGTAGGCCCGTGCATTAAGGCGGCCTTGGGTACTTGGGCCGCAAATGATGTCTGTACATCAGCTTATGATCCCCCTAGGAACGGGAGGGACGTTTCCCCCCCCCCCCCCCCCCCCCCCCCCCACACACACACACAAGTGTTTTTTTTAAGGTTTTCAAATTCAAAATTTCTTATCAAATGACCATGTTCTGTCTCGCAGGTGTCAGAGATTAATATTGGGTTAGAAAAATCTACATAATACCTGAAAGCTACATAAAAAAAGGATACATACAGGTATTTCATTGCAAGCTAGGACTGACCTGAAAGGAATTAAATGTAGAAAGATTTTGCATTGTGACATATTTAGCTGGAGAACCCCTCCCTCCAACCCACTTATAGCCCCCACCTTAATGATTATTCCTACCCCTTGTGTACTGTATATCCATGGTGGGTGTGTGTGTGTGTGTGTGTGTGTGTGTGTGTGTGTGTGTGTGTGTGTGTGTGTGTGTGTGTGTGTGTGTGTGTGTGTGTGTGTGTGTGTGTGTGTGTGTATTATGTGTATAAGCCTTATTTTGCATACAGCCCAGATTAGTCTTCATCCCTGCAAGGTAAACAAATGGAGCCAAGCCTATTTAAGCCACTCTCCAGCGTCTGTGAAAGGCAGTGTAAAAACAGGCCTTTGTTGTTGGTCAGAATATAGACCCATTAGGTCAGTGGCCTGTGGTGGAGGCTGAGGCGTGGTGCACCATCTATAGCCCGGCATATATATATACACTACCGTTCAAAAGTTTGAGGTCACCCAGACAATATCATGTTTTCCATGAAAACTCACTTTTATTTAAGTTTTCAGCAAAATGGCTCAAGGTTTTCCGAATCACCAATTAGCCTTTTAACATGATTATTTAAACCATGTGTCATTAGAACAAAGGAGTGATGGTTACTGGAAACGGGCCTCTGTACACCTATGTAGATATTCGACTCAAACACAGCCGTTTCCAGCTAGAATAGTCGTTTACCAAATTAACACTAAGTAATTTACCACTTGAACAATGTCTAGGCTGTTTGTTTGATTAATTTAATGTTCTCTTCAATGAAAAAAAACTGTGCTCTTCTCTCAAAAAATAAGGCCATTTCTAAGTGACCCCACACTTTTGAATGGTGTATCTATATATATATATTGCTACAGGTCGGATTCAGAACCCTGGAGCCAACACTGAACCGGATTGAATACATGTGTTCTGAGCCCGCAGGTAAAGAAAATAAGATGCATCGGAGCTGTGATATATAGCGATATAGGGGGAGCGTAGACCTTAAAATAGCGCTGTCCTTGGTGCTCGTGTTTTTTAGGGTGCCATAAAGTACGCTAAGACTGGCTTTTTGACAAGTTGAGAAGCCTTTGGAAACTGGTTTATTTGGAAGTCAACCTCAAATTGTAATGCAAGTCATTTGGTTTCTCGGCTGGCTGGGTGGCTGGCTGTCTCTGTCCCTTTCTCCGTCCATCTGTCAGTCGGTCCCTCTGTCTCTGTATCCGTCTCTGTTGCTGTGTGTGTGTCTCTGTATCTGTCTATGTTGCTGTGTGCGTTTGTGTGTGCGTCTCTCTCTTTCTCTATCTGTCATAATTGCACGTATGTATGTATGTTAATATATATGAGTTAAATATGTATATGTATATATAGATATGAATATATCTATATATATAGATATCTCCGTCCCCTCACTCAAAGCAAGCAGGTTTAGCATTCATTTATATAAACAACTTTGAGCTAACGTTGGAAAGTGACATTTCCCTGGCAGTTTTCTTTACTCTACCACCTGTTACAGCAAGATGTTGATATAGGTTACTCTTGATGTGCCTGCGTGCCCCCCACGGTAATGCTCCACATGACGGCCACTTTCACTTTTAGATTTTGTTTCATATTCAACCTAAGATTAAAAACCACAGGCTCCAATCTGTTCCAGGTCGCCCTCTGAATTGAACATTCAGCGTGTGTGTCCTCAATGTTGTCACAGTTTCGGAAAGTAGGCCACGAGTTCCGAAAAACAACCTTCCATTCAGGCCTACAGCTGACCTTACGACCTCATACATCAGCCTGGTATCGCATAGAGACCAGATGAGGCATGTCTCAGCTGGGTGAGTAAAGGGGGGGGTTAAGGTGCTGGTTTAGCCCCTGCCCCCCCCCCGACCCACCCACCATAAGATGCGTAGGACCCTTTATTCCAACACAGTAAGACCCTCACACACAGATACACAGCACCGCCAACCCTCTCTCCAGATCTCAACGTCTCGGGATCATCACTTCAGGTACGGAGCCTCAAAGCCTCATTAGAACATCGATAGGTTATAGATATCTCAATGTGTTGCCTGACCTATGGTTTGAAATGGATTCATGTGTCAGTGTTTTGTCTGCATACTGCTTTGGGGAGTTTTCAGCTTTGACTTCTACATTAAAGGTAGCTCTATTGGCGTGCCAGAGAAATCGATAGTAACTTAATGAGCATGTATATAAATATATGGACTGTTAAGCCCTCTGAGACTGTACCTGTGATTAAGGGCTATGCAAATTTAATTGAAATTTAAATGTATGAGAGTTCACTGTAATTCACTCTGGGTACGTTACTACTGTATTGTACTCTATTGTACTCTACTCTATACTATTTATTATGCTCTATTCTTCCTCTACTGTACTATATTTGATCTTATTCTAATCTATTCTCCTCTAATACCTTACTCTACTGTTTGATTGTTCTCCACTCCTCTCCCATACTACTCTACTGTATTCTATTCATCTGCTCGGTGTGTAATGTGTGCTGGGTACCTGGGAGCCAGTTAGGAGCCATGACCCTACAGAGACCTACCCTTCTGCTGCTGGCTGGCCTGCTGGTCCCTCTGATCCTGGCAGCCCCCACAGGTGAGAGAGAGAGAGAGAGAGAGAGAGAGAGAGAGAGAGAGAGAGAGAGAGAGAGAGAGAGAGAGAGAGAGAGAGAGAGAGAGAGAGAGAGAGAGAGAGGTCTGCTTTCCAGAAATAACCGCAGAAAGATGTAGAAGTGTGTTTTGCAGTTTTGCAGAAGAAAAGAGATGTCTTTTTCTGTGTTTTATGCAAGTTGGCACATCTCTCTCTCTCTCTCTCTCTCTCTCTCTCTCTCTCTCTTGCTCTCTTTTATGTAGGTACAAAGAAGGTCGGAGCTGAGGACGACATGGGTGGGTGTTGATACAAGATATAAGTGCATACATTAGCTTTCATTGTCATAACAAGGCCGAAACTATATTGTATAAAGACTACTTGCATAACCCTCTTTATTATGGTTTCTGTCAAGGTACATTTCACATTCAACAGATAGTCTATCAAATAATGATAACAACAATGATATATTACAGGAATCCAATAAATGAATGCACTTCATATTTAGCTCAAAGGGTGGGTTTCTGGGATATCTGATGTGAAACAATTTCTCGACATATTGGCCTGTTTATTAACACATCATACGCATGACATACGCATTAAAAAAGTAAGTTGATGGAGGATCGCAAGCTCAAAAGACCTTGCACCCATGACAAGGGCAAGGTGGCCGAGCTAATTACGTTGAACATGTGTGGACATGACGCAGCCTCAAAGGGACACAAGATCTGTCGTATGAGAGCCATCTTTGCCAAACTTTTGTTAGTGTACAACATTAATCTACATGAAAAACGGATCCTCCATCACATATCACTCGTTCCTGCATTCCTTAGTTATTCAGTCCATCGTTCCTGCCCTCTTTACATTCAAGTCAATTCCAAACTGTTTGGATTTGATTAACCATAATCACATTCCAATCAATATGCAACCAGGGACTGCACAGGATTTAAATAAAAATGAACCCTCTGTGATCTTGTAGGGTCTGCCCGCGGTCTGTGGTGACATGTCGGGCATAGCGATGATGTTTATAGGACGTTTCTTCGAATCGCTACTAAACTTTAAAGAAGATGTTGATAATGAACGGGGAAAATAAATATCTGAGGTCACCTATTAGAACCAACTTGGTCTCACAGGAATCCGGGATAAGACCAGGGACGCCTAACTCAAAATCCGTGGAATCCTCACGGCAACACGTCAATTTTCGTGATATGGCCACGGATTTTGCTCCAATGCAAGTTAATGAAACTCATATTCCATGGTACACACACAGATCCCCGTTTAAAAGTATATATATTTATTTATTATATACGGAGGCCACCAGACCTCCCTCGAAGCAACGATAATGGTCTATTAAATTCAAGATGGGTGCATGGGCAAGAACAGGGATATAGTGCCACATGTCAATATGAATTTCATTCATATATATATATATATATATACGGTATGCTCATTTCACGGATCCCTGTGAGACCAGGTTGACTCGGTCGTTAAGACGGGGATCTGTGTGTGTGTGCCATGGAATATGAGTGTCATTAACTATCATTGGAGCAAATTCCGTTGGCATTTCACACTTTAAGTGATTCCGTGAGGCCACCACGGATTTTGAGTTAAGGGCCTGTGGTCGACTCGGTCGTTGATGCGGGGATCTGTGTGTGTGCCACGGAATATGAGTGTCATGAACTTGCATTTCCCTGAGGATTCCACATATTTTGAGTTAAGCGTCCGTGGTCATCATTTCACAGATTCCTGTGAGACCAGGTTGATTAGAACAGATACAAACGTCCACACAAACAGTTCAAACTGACGGAATTATTGTAAAAAAAAAATTAGAGGCCTGTATGAAAGTCTTTTGAAGTGATTGAATAGTTCATTATGTGACAAAGACTTGACAAAGATATTCTCCAACCAAATAATCGTATGGTTTAAATGGAACTGCGGCAGACAGGGAGGGGATTGCTAATAGGCCTGTGGTTGCCCTCATTACAATGTGATATCAACCCATCAAATAAATGACCTCTTTACTAATCATCATCTCCATCCGTCAACAGTTGGCACAATGCATACAGCTTGATTGATTTACTTTCTTAAAAAAACATACTTGCTTTAAAAAGCGAAATCGCCTGTTTGATTTAATTTCTTCCAGGTGTGAGAGTCAAGCGCAACCTTCCCAACTGGGGGATGAGCGCATCCGACTTCTTCGGCTGGGTGGAGGAGCTCCGGAGAACCGGCGGCTACGAGAGGATGGACGAGCTGGCCAAGACGTTCTGGGCTCACTTCCCGTCCGCCAACGGCCTCGGCTACGGAGCCCATGAGCAAGACGAGTAGAATAGGAGAGAGAAAGAGAGAGGGAGAGGGATTCTTGGCTCTCAGGTTGTTGAAAATACACTGTCGTAAATTTTGTGGATTAACTTCCTTAGGGACCCCATGTAGGCCTATTTCATATTTTTTTATTTTTTTTTTTCCCACCGTCTATTTTGCATTGCATATCATTTCTATTATTAAACCTTGGAAAGCTCAAATCTGAATAGTTTTTGTTTAAACTGAACAGAATTGTGTTTTTTTCTTACTGCAACAAAAACTCTGCTTTGTTATTTCCAGCAATGGGTGGTGGTTGATTGGAAAACAGTTGGATGGGGTTTATTGATTATTCAGTTGTCTTCTACATTTTGCAAATGCTACATGAGGTCTATCGTATCGTCGTATTGTTGATAGAATCACCCATTGTGGTGTTTGTCTCTAGACTATTATCTTGTCAAGCTGTGTCCTGACTGGCAACCCAGTAACATGGACAAATAAATAAACAATGGCACCACAGGTGGGATGTAAAAAAAAACATTGCGACAAACAAGCATGAATCAATCACTAAGCATTCTTACATCACACAATCACATTTACCTTTCTCACCATTCCTTCTACTTTGAAGGATAAAAGTGCTTCTGCTTTATAACGATTCCATATCAAAACCCCTGAACAGGATTTAACAGACTATGTGTGCTCAAGGAGCCCCATCCAGCTACAGTTTCCCTCCTCTGGAAGGTTGGAGGACAGCTATGACCCCCTGCTGTATCTTGGAAAATGGCAAGATTTTGAGCGTTGAGTCCCCTATCAGAGGCAGAGCTGATAGCAACTCTACCCATACCTAGGAAGACTTTGAAGAAAGGTTTCTCTCTGTGAGTGACGACGCATGTACAAGAAGAGGGTAAGAGTACCCGGGACTTGGCCTTCATGTAATATACATAGTGCCGGCAATTGGAACCTACCATGCCAGAGGAGACGGTCCTAAAACTCATCCTCAAAAATAGCTTATCTTAGCTTATCCAGACTGTGGATTTGCTGGCACGGTTGGGACAGCAGCTAGCAAAGGATAGACAAAATTAATTATTTCGTTTTTAGTATGATCAACGGAAAAGCCGAACAAACAAGGGGCTCCATGAAAACCCCCCATCTTATCCCCCTTGGCCAAACCCTTGGACCAACTATACACAGGTTTATTATTGGAGGTGTAAGGGTAGTCATGCTTGAGCTACTGGTGTGACAGTAGCTGAAAGTAGAGGGGGTAGACTGGTTACCGGAAGGTTGCAAGTTCGATTCCCGGCTCCTCCTAGCGAGTGTCGAGGTGTCCCTGAACAAGACACCTCACCCTGACTGCTCCCGACGAGCTGGCTGTCGCCCTGCGTGGTTTTCTCTGCCGTTAGTGTGTGAATGAGCGAACTACAATCCGCTTTAGCCCATTAATGATCTCTGTACTTATGTTTCCTTGGTCTAACCAATCAAAGGTATCTTTGTCATACTCAGCATGGTCACATTTTATGTTGTAGGAAACGGTGGAGATAATGCTTCCTCCAACACTTTCAGGTATGATGTTGAAGTCACCAGTGCCTACACTGTCTGAGGAAGCTTTCCTCTTTTAACATAGACAAGACCATGATGTCTTTGTTTTATTGTGCTTTTATTGAGTCAATTTTAACATTTTCCTTAGGATCATGGTTTGGAAACATATCTTTAAAAAATAAGAATTCCCTCAACAAGACTGTAAAATGGTCCGTTAAGTTGATTGGTGAGCCACAGCCGAACATGGATGCCCAGTTACAGAGGTTATCGAAATCCGTTCAAAATGATAGCACCCACCCTTTAAACAGTGCATTTCAGCTGCTTCCCTCCAGACAGAGGCTCAAAGTTCCCAAAAGCAGAACAAACCGCTACAGGAACAGTTTTGTTCCTGCAGCCATTATCTTTACGAATAAATTGTTGCAGCGCCACTAGTGGTGCATAACTTTGTTGCCCTTTCTGATGTACTGAGCACCTCTGTGATTTTTGTCTGCGTGTCTCTCTTGTCTTCTGTATTTTTGTTGTGTCCTTTTTTTTATTTTTTTTTTATACTGTGTATGCTAAGTGTGTGAACGCCCTTTTCTTGCCCTGCAAACCAAATTTACCCACGGGTATGAATAAAGCAACCTTGAACCTTGAACCTTGAAGGATTTGGAGAGCTACCAAATCCAGAATATTTGTATTTCAGTTGTAAAGGTTCACCTATTATGAACAAATTTGGTTGATTTAGTTTAGAATTACAAACTGGAATGCTTATTTAAACATGTAATAACCGTTGTGCTATCTGTGCCTTTGGTCCTGTTGAGAGCGGGTATGCGGCATTATGGGCTGACTGAGAATAAAGAATTTACAAATAATTGCGGAGAAAACGTTACTTTACAGGCACAAATATTGACCTGTCAAGATGGAGTGGCTCTTACTCTGTAGGCCATCCTGCTCCTTCAACCACCCTGTTTGATCGAAGCCACAGTACATTGGATTCACATGTATAGTATGTAACATGTTATCCATCTAAAATCTGAAGACTGAGTCTGATGAGATGCTGATGGCTGTGATGTCTTTAATTGAAAGCATGCAATATTTGATATTCTTCTGGTGAAGGGACAATAATGTACGGTCAAATTTATGCTAAAATAGCTTTGTCAATGCTATGGATGTAGGTGGGTCCCCAAGAAAAGAAAAATTGAAATATGAAAATACAAAAAAAAAGAACGAAGTCCCTGTGCACAGCCTTTTGATTCTCAGGTGCTGGTGATGTGCAGTCACCAATAGTATATCAAGGCAAAGAAGTGTAAAATCACCGCACACTGGTATATGCTGATAAGCTGTTTATTTTGTGAACGACGCGTTTCGCTGTTGCTTCGTCAGGTTCACTCTTCAAATTCACATGACACGACTGGTGATTTAGGTGATTTACAGGGTCACATGACCTCACCAATTAGTGCAATACAACACCAAATCAAAACTCCAAGCTCAAATACAATACAGTCCAAGGCATCACAAAAAAGAATGTTCACATAAGATGCATCCAAGGTTCACATATCAATAACAATGTCAAAGTTAAAGCACATATACGATTAAGCTGTCACAAGGATAGGCTACACTAAATATCAGGCTCACATATCATAAATGGCAATGTGAAAATGTAGATGCTAAAACACCAGAAGATTTAAACTTTCACAAAAAAAAAAAAAAAAAAAAGAAATCCTGTAATTCTTTGAGGCCATTGGGTTCCAATTTGTGTAATTCATTTATCCAGTAGGCCTCTCTCCTTCTAGGTTGTTCAATCAAGTTGCCCCCTCTTGGGCTGGGTAGCACTCGCTTTATGCCAATGAATTTTAGGGAGGTGGCTGGTCCATGGTTCTTTTCTTTATAATGTCTGGCAATGGCGTAATCGATATTGCCATTTTTTATTGCCCCTTTATGTTCTTCCATTCTCAGGTTTAAATTATGTTTAGATTCACCGATGTATATCAACCCACACGTGCATTTAAGCATGCATACCACATGTGTCTAGACAATTACTGAATTATTTTATGTGATATTTCTTGTCTGAGTGTGGGTGACTAAATGTTTTTGTGTTAAATGTATGTGAACAATGTGCACATTTCCCACATCTATAATTTCCATATACTTGTTGAGCAAGCCATTTAGTCTTTGGGGTTTCAATGTATGTAGAGCTCACCACCATATCCCTAATATTCTTTCCTCTTTTAAAACATAAGCGAGGTTTCAGTGCCGATAAATGATTTGGACTGGGGTCACATTCTAAAAGTTTCCAATGCTTATTGACAATTTTTTTGACCTGCTTTGTGAAGTATGTGAAGTATTCAGATACAAAAGTCACTCTACTATCTGACTGTTTAGGTTTAGGGATTAGTAGTAATTTTCTGTCTCTTTTGTAAGCCTTGGTCATAAGTGTTTCATCATACCCTCTTCGTCTAAAATGTTGAGACATTTCATGTACTTTAATTTCATGATCTTTTTCACTGCTACATATCCTTTTTGTCTGAGAATCTGACCATAAGGAATGTTCTTAATTGTATGATCTGGATGGAAACTAGACACATGTATAATTGTGTTTCTATCAGTTGATTTTCTGTAAATGGATGTTTCCAATTTCGACATTCACAGTTATTAGTTAGTCCAAAAAAAATTGTATTCCATGGTGAAATTTAACTAGGGATATGTTCCATTCAAACCCCACAAATACTAGAAAAATGTCATCAATAAATCTTTTAAAAAACAGAATGTTATCAGCAAATTGATTGTTATTAAAAATGTGTCTATCTTCCCACAGTACGATGAACAAATTAGCATAATTTGGAAAAGGGGATCCCATGTTTTCATCCTTGAGTTTGTAAATAATACTTGTCAAACATGAAGTAGTTCAATTTTAAAGTACACTTTGTTATTTTCATTAGCAATTCCACTTGAAGAGTGTCATTCTTGGGTGTTATATAGAAGTCCATGGCTTCTAGTCCATCCTCATGGGGAATGTTGGTGTATAAGCTCTCCACATCAAATGATACCAAAAAATACCTTTCTGGTACGCAAATATCACACAATAATTTCAAGACATCTCCAGTGTCAGAAACATAAGATGGAAGTGATGTTGTTCTGTCAAAGAGTCTTTGCTCGCCACAATGGGTCTGATTTTGCAACCTTTTATGTATTTTTGGTAACAAAAAAGACAGGTGTAACAGGATGTTCAATTATCAGGAATTCAAATTGGTTCTTAGTTAACCACTTGTTTTCCAATGCATTTGTAACACTGCTGAAATTGGACGACAGCATCTGTCAATCAAATCCCCTGAGCCAATTGGATGCAGTCAGCAGCCAACAGGCATATACCCCCTTTCCCCAGGTGAACTGAAAATCACTTAATCAAGGAGTTAGTCAAAAGACAGCAGGACAGTCATTTAAAAAAAACAAAAAAACATTCAAGGAGAACTTTTGAAGGAGGAACTTCTGTTTTCAACCCTGGACACAAAACCAAACCTACCTTTCCTGAGACTTCAAGACCCCGGGGATCTGATGTGCTGCTGCTGAGGAGGAAGGTTTCAAAATTGAACACTGGTCAGGCCCTATTGCCGGAGCAGTGACGATGGCGAGCTAAAGGAGCAACTTGAAAACACTCAAAACAATTCCCTCTAAAGACAGGCCTCAAGCCTGGCTGTCTGGTGTGGTAGGATTTCCCCTACCTACGCACACATTAGAACTCTTCGAACATACTGCACACACAACCAAATAAATAACTGTGGTACATGATGTGTTGTGTTGGTTGCATTTATTTGTTTTGTTAATTGATTTATTTTGTTGCATGGAGGGTAAAAGTTCCCTTAAGACTAACTGTGAATAACCTTAAGAATTGTGTGAAAACCTTACTTACTTACTTAGGCCTGTTGCTCCAAGTTGGAGCATAGGCCACTGATTATATCTCTCCACCTCGTCCTGTTCTGTGCCAGCCTCTCCAGGTCTTGCCATCTATAGCATGCTCTCTCCATCTCTGCTGTAACACTCCTCCTCCAGGTGTTTCTTGGCCTCCCTCTACCACGTTTACCCTGCGGATTCCACTGCAGGGCTTGGCGTGTGATGGTGTTCCTCGGCTTACGTAATGTGTGCCCAATCCATCCCTATCTTCGTCTCATTATGTCCACTTCTATGGCAGGTTGGTGTGTTCCTTCCCACAGCTCTTTGTTCCTTATTTTGTCAGGCCATCTGATGTTGAGGATGCGTCTTAGGCAGTGATTTGTGAAAACCTGTAGCTTCTTTAGTAGTTTCTTTGTTGTTTTCCACGTTTCCGATCCGTACAGGAGAATGGTTTTAATGCTTGAATTGAATAGCCGTATTTTGGTCCTGAGGGCTGATGTTGCGTGCTCTCCAAATGGCCCCCATCATTCCAAATGCCGCTCTTGCCTTGCCTATTCTCCTCTTAACGTCCCCTTCTGATCCACCATCACTCGCTACCTCGCTTCCCAGGTAAATGAAGGAGTCAACTTCCTCTAGTGGTTGTTGGTTTACTGTCAAGCTTGCTAGTGTCTTGGTATTGGCCTTGAGAACTTTTGTCTTCTGTGTACTAATGCGGAGGCCTGTTTCAGCTGCTCTCTGTTCTACCACTCTGTTTGTCCTTCATTTGTTGGTGGTTATGGGACAGGAGCACCATATCATCTGCAAAGTCTAGGTCATCCAATTGTGTAAACGGGGTCCATTGGATACCCTTTTGTCTATTATAAGTCGCTTGCCTCATGATCCAGTCTACCGCTAAAAGGAATAGTAATGGTGACAGTAAACAGCCTTGTCTTACTCATGTTGATGAACTTCTCGGGTATGGCGTAGTGTCTCATGAGTTCCCAGAGCACTTCCCTATCCAGACTGTCAAATGCTTTCTCAAAGTCCAGAAATCCTGTGTAAAGCGGGGACCTAAACTCTTGGGATTGTTCAAGGATGATTCGCAGGGTTGCTATTTGGTCGGCACATGATCTATTTGGCCTGAAACCAGCTTGGTTGTCTCGAAGCTCTGCATCCACTGCTGCCTTGAGGCGTTGTAAAATTACTCCATTTAACACTTTGCCCGGGACGGATAGAAGCATTATTCCCCTGTAATTGCCACAGAGGCTTAGGTTGCCTTTCTTGGGAATTTTAACTAGGTGGCCTCCCTTCCATTCTCCAGGCACGTCTTCTTCCTCCCAGATCTTACCAAACAGGTCACATAAGATTTGTGTGGACGCTTCAACATCTGCTTTAAGAGCTTCTGCAGGTATGTTGTCAGGACCTGGTGCATGGTTGTTCTTGCAGTGCATGATGGCTTTTCTTATCTCCTTTTTTGATGGCCGCTTGCAGTCAACTGACAGGGGAACTTCTGCAGGTTGCATATTCGCCTTTATTGACGGAGGTGGTTGGTTCAGTAGTCCATGCAAATTAAAACCTTAAGCATCTGTTAATTGAAGACCTATTTTCTTTTATTTAATTGCGGAATTTTCTTTGATTAAGTTCAAGTGTTTTTTGTTATTGGCTAAAGGGAACTTTGAAATACAAAACCGGTTACCAACATTCTGTGTCGTGTGTTTCATTAATTCTCCACCAGCTCCAAGAGTCTAACCTATATTTGCCCGGTACACATTCATTTGTTACATTTTGTTTTTTGATAAATTATTGATAAATATAATATTTAAAGTAAATTTTGTATCCTGAGTGTTACACATGGTTTAACAGGTTATCCCTCTCTCTCATTTACCTATCCACCAGATTGTGCTGCAGCTGCTCGTAAAAGTTTGACTTATTCAGTTGTCTCATAGCTTCAGTCACATAATCCTTTTGTGTTTTGTTGATTTAATAATGATGTTGATTTTCTCTTTTAATTCAATTTGGGCTTTTCTTTCTAGCTCACTAATGTTACAATTATTCTTTCTATTTTCAAAAACTTAATTGTTTTGTGGGGTCATCAAAGGGTAATCAGAAATGTTAATCCCCGTATCTGGGTCCAATACAATTATGTATTGGACCCAAACTGCATTATGCGGTTTGGGTCTCGGTCTCCTCGTGCCCCTCCTCGTTTTTTTCTTTGCTTGTAGCCTCCTCTTCTCCCTAAATACCCATCGGAGGAGGGCGCGCGTTTCGGCCTCGCTGGTGCGGAGCAGTTCCCGATGTTGTTCTGTCATTTTCCATCCTCCATCATATTGGCCTCTGGGCTGTGGTCTGTGGCTCCGTTTGACATGATCCTTCCTATTCCAATTGTACACAGATTCTCTTCTGTAGTCCTCGGTATCTCTTTAGTATTTTTTTATTTTTAAGGGTTTTAGTTCCTCTTCAAATTTAGTCAGTTCTGATTTTAAATCACTTTCCAATTTGATGAGCTGTGAAGTATCTAAAGCATTGATTATGGTTTTCAATTCCTGTAGCTCAGTCATTACTTTTTCAGCGTCACTCTTAGTTTGTTCAATAATCAGCAAGGTTAAGTCCATTGAGCACTCGTTCAGAATTTGCTCTCTTCTTTATGAATTCGGAATCTTGGATCTTGGAGTGTGGGCATCTTGTTGAATCTCAATCCCCACCGGATTTGTTTCTTACGCCAATACTCTGAAAGCACAATTCCGTGCCATTTAAGGCGGTTGTTCTTTTCCTCTAAATAGATCAGCCTCGTTTTCTGATCATGGTGATTAACGATGGGGCTGTCTTTCTGGTGATCATCAAATAGAGAATGTTGAGAGATTATATTTTTGGCTTCAGTCTCATTGAGGGAAAGACATACCGCTTGATTTAGGTGTTCAGTAGTTATCTTATTGGCGTGCAACGGGCAACGAAACTTACTGAAAGGTTCACAATGAATACTAAAAAGAACGAAGTCCCTGTGTAACCCTGTAACCCTTATTTCTGCTCTGGTAGCGCCCTCCGGTCACTCCGGGATCGTGGCAACGTGGGGGTTACAATAAATTATGAATACAGCTGTCGGCGTTGTTCTCTCCTTTAATTAAGACCAACACGGCAACACAGTAGGGCCTTGTGCTCATGTGCTTGGTGAATCTCTTCAATTGCTCCCCCCACTAAACTGTCCCCCAAAAACAAAAGATGGGCCGGAACCAATATCCTCTCATCGCAACACTCTCTATTCTAATGCTTCCCAAAAACATATGTACCAAACGACAATAAAATAAACAATCCCAACAGCACAATGCAAATGAAAATGAGAACAATGCAAATAATGCGAACGACAAGGTTACATTACCAATAACTCGGAGTATCGAAAAGACAATGGAAACATCCATTTACAGAAAAACAACTGATAGAAACACAATACAACATGCATCTAGTTTTCATCCAGATCATACAATTAAGAACATTCCTTATAGTCATTTGTCAGACTAAGGATATGTAGCAATGAAAAATGTCATGAAATTAAACTAGATGTAATGTCCCAAAGTTTTAAACAAAGAGGGTATGATGAAACACTTATTGACCAAGCAGTTGAAAAGGCTTACAAAATTACTACTAAACCCTACACCGAAACTCTAAGAGTGACTTTTGTGTCTGAATACTCCAGTACATCAAAGTAGGTCAATCAAATTGTCAACCATTGGAAACTTTTAGAATGTGACTCAAGTCTAAATCATTTATCGTCACTGAAACCTCGCTTATGTTTTAAAAGAGGAAAGAATATTAGGGATATGGTGGTGAGCTCTACATGCATGGAAACCCTGAAGACTAATTGGCTTGCTCAACAAGTGTATGGAAATTATAGATGTGGGAAATGTTCACATTGTTCCCATGCACTTGACACAAAAACTTTTAGTCACCCACACGCAAGAAATATCACATAAAATAATTCATTAATTGTCTATTGACACATGTGGTGTACATGCTTAAATGACCGTGCGGGTTGATATACATCGGTCAAACCAAACAGAATTTAAAACTTGCAGAACATAAAGGGGCAATGAGAAATGCCAATAAGAAATGGCAATATGGATTACGCCATTGCCAGACATAAAGAAAAGAACGATGGACCAGCAACCTCCCTAAAATTCATTGGCATAGAGCGAGTGCTACCCAGCCCAAGAGGGGGCAACTTGATTAAACAACTTTTAAGGAGAGAGGCCTACTGGATACATGAATTAAACACAGTGGAACCCAATGGCCTCAATAAATTACATTTTTGTGAACGTTTAATTCTTCTGGTGTTTGAGCATTTACATTTGCACATTGTTATATTTATGATATGTGAGCCTGATATTTAAGTGTAGCTTATCCTTGTGAATGCTTAAACGCATATGTGCTTTAATTTGAACATCGTTATTGATAAGTGAGCCTTGGATGTGTTATATGTGAACATTGGTATTTGTGATGTGTGCGTCTTGGACTGTATTGTATGTAAGCTTGGAGTGTTGATTTGGTGGTGTCTTGCACTAATTGGTGAGGTCATGTGACCCTGTAAATCACCTGAATCACCCATCGGTGTCATGTGAATTTGAAGAGTGAACCTGACGAAGTAACAGCGAAACGCATTGCTCACAAAATAAATATATACTTTAAGGCATATTTTTTTTTACTGTTTTGTCCCCAATGGCTCTCTATACAATCCTCCAGGATTCAAGATTTTTCTTGGCACTCTCTTTGACCCCTCTCTCTTGCTCTCTCTCTCCCTTTTCTCTCTCTCGCCCTATTCTCCCACCCTCTCTTTCTAGTTTCCTTTTCGGCCTTTCTCTTTCTCCCTGATCTGTCTCTCAGCTTACCTCTGTCTCACTCTCTTTGTGTCTGTCTTTCTCTCTTCCGGTTGTCTCGCCCTCTCCCCTCTCGTTCACTTTCGCCTCCCTCTCTCTCTTTGTTCGAGGTGACCCAAGTGAAAGCCTGTAAACCGTTACCTCATTTTAAAAAGCTTATGAAGAACGACCTTTTCATGAACTTGGGATGAACGCAATCATCCCGTCCTCCAGCCCACCCCAAAACAAGTCCTGCCCTAAG